>NW_028277030.1:60187803-60490833 GCF_059951505.1 Python bivittatus | reverse complement strand
GATGTCTCCCAAGATAGGTCTAACCTTTCCCTTGCATATTTCAACTTACAGGTTCAAGTGTCAATGACATTTGAAGGTCACTCAGCAGTTGAAGTCAACCCTCAAATGAATGTGGAAGACTTAAAGGCTTTCACATCTTTAAGTTTGTATATGAAGTTTTCTGAACAAAATCCACAGAGGAAAAAGCCTCAAGATCAGTTTGTTCTGTATTTAGGAAGCAAAAATGTAAGTTACCTGCTACATGTATGGTGGTTTTACAAACATTACAGTTTGGGGAATTCTTTTTCATCAAAATGGCTTTAGGTGCCAGTGAGTCAGGCCCAATCCCTCAGAAGTTTACTGACAAATGTCCATCAGCCTGTCCCCAACATATATTTATATATTTTTGCAGTGGCATTCATGGGGGTCATGTCAAACAAAAACAATGGCAGTTGTGGTATCATGATTGAAAGCGCATCCCTTTTGTAGTGAATCAGTGTTGCATGCACATACAAAGAGAGGAGGCTTCAACTGCAGTGCTACAACCACCATCTTGCCTGGTTTGACTCCGCCTTTCGCAGATTCCACTGTATTCTTGAAAACCAAAACTGTCTATTACCTTCACTGTGAGTTCAGTATGCATACTGGCTAATATTACCTTTGTTTTCTATTTAACATTAACCCAGATTTTTCACTTTCTGTTTTTATTTTCAATAATGAACTCTTATAAGACTTCCTTACTTTGAGATGACAAAGTAGTGTTGCCTGCATAAGTCAAATTGTTAGTATTCTGGACTCTCATTTTGATTCCAGATCTCATCTCTTCAGTCCATTTTTACACTTTATTTGTTGTAGAAGTTAAACAGATTTGGGAAAATATGCATCCTTTTCTCATTCCGTATTCTGAACCATAGTGTTTCTCCAACCTGAGTTCTTAACAGTAGCTTCCTGTGTATTGTAAAGATTCTTCAAAAGAACCACCAGGTGTTCTGGCAAATCCAATAACCCTAACCCTTAATGTAGTCCACATTCTGGCACAATCTAACCAATCAGAGGCCTTGCTTTAGTCAATAAACCAATGGTAAACCTCCTTAAATTCTCTTCTACTATCCATGTTAACTTTCTGATCTTGTATTACTGAAACATGCCTGTTCTCTCCATGCACAGATTTTCTCATATATAGCCTTTCTCTCTCCATATTTTGCTCTACTCTTCACTGGAAGATCTTAAGCAAAATTGTACTTGTATGAGGAATTAATGCAATGGTTCAGATGCATTTTCTCTTGCATCTCTCTTCTTCACTGTAGGGGCATACACCAATCTTTTCCAGCCTCTAGTCTTCAGTTTCATTCCACATTTGTTGACTTAGAGACATTAGCGCTTAACTGCTTTCCTCCTGCTGTTTTAAACAGTTCACTGGGTATCTCATCTGTGCCTGGTGCTTTCCTATTTGACAGCTGGTCTATTGGAACCATTCCTTCTTGAATATATTGGCTCTTTACAAATGTTTCTCTCACTTTGTAAAGGGTTTTAGCATAGGTTTTCTATCTTCTTTTAATGTTATTTGCCTCTATTTAATTTCTTTGAAGATTACTCTTGAATCCTAGCTCTCAATTTTCCTATGATTTCTTTTCATAATAGCAGAGAAAATTACTGATTTGCAAACACACTAGTCTATTTCTGCTTTTTTTCAATTCCTTCAACTGTTTTCTTGCCATTCTTCAGTCTATGCAAACAACAATCATACTATCTGTTTCAGTGCAATATTGTAGCCAGCCAACACTGCATAGTATACTAAGCAGCATTTACTGCATTTCAGCTTTTAGAAACCTTCCAGCTCAGATTTAATTATGAGTATGTACTTTATGGTTTTCCATGCTTCCAAAAACTATTCAGTTATGTTCCTTGATATAAAATGTTCTCAAGACTGCATTACAAATTCAAGCAAAATAAATAGCATATGAATAATAATAATAATAATAATAATAACAACAACAACAATAATAACAACAACTGCATATCAAGAAGAGACTGGTGACACAACCAATTAACAAAGTCAAATATAATACAAAGTGAGCCAAGTGATACCCTGGAGTCACACGGTGAATCCACTATGAAATCTGAAGCGATAGAAATATATACAACCAAGCTAAACATTGGCTCAACAGCCACTGATTCAACATTTTTTCCTCTCTGATTTGATGTCACTTCCTGCTTTTTAGAAATACAGTTATGAAAAGTAGAGCATTAACATTAATATGCTTATCCACTATTCTTAGCCCCTAGTTTTACTATATTCCAGGTTTGGGCAATTTGAAGCCTTAGAATCACATGAGTCTCTGAACACTGTTTATGTGACCCTCCCAGGGCTCCCTTTAATCACAACTCCTGGAAATACATGAAAATGGTGGTAGAAACTCTAAAGTAGATTTTAACATAGTTTACAAGCAAAAGAAAAAAGCATATTTTTCCCCAAATCCATGGAGGAAAAAACTGGGCTCCACCTTTTTATCCCTTTCCTACCTATTTTGGCCCTTACCCCAACTGAAAAAGAAAAATTTAAGTGCAGTTCCTGGGTACTGTAAGCTTGCTTTTATGTCAAGGCGCAATAAATTCCTCTGACACTGAGATGTGTAGCTTGATTAGAGCCATATATTTTTGTCAAAGCTTTCCTGAGTTCAGCTTCCCTTACTCTCCACTCCATCATACTTTTTGGGGTGCTGTGTTAACCATTTCTCAGAAAGATTACAAAGCTGCAATCCAGGGTGTGATTGTATTCTCTAAGTTTTCCAATGTGAGGCAGAACTATATTAGCTAATTTGCTTTTTATTTCTTTGTAACCTTCACACGCATGTGTTATTCCTTCTCTAGGCAAAAAATTATGTGGGTCTTGCGATTAAGAATGGGAACCTGGTGTATATTTATAATTTGGGTGTCGGTGATGTGAACATACCTCTAGATTCCAAGCCAATCAGCTCTTGGCCTACACATTTCAACCTCGTTAAAATAGAGAGGTAATATGATTGCATCTGCTACTTTACTTACATGATTTTGTTATATATTCCTTATATGATTGGGTTAGAAAAACTCAAGACAAACTAAGCAAAAGTGTCTACTATGTGTACACTTGGAGAGATTACTCACAGTGTTAATTGTACTTATTAACAACCTGACAATATAGCTATCCCTGCTTATTAGAATCAGTATTCACTGCTGAATTATCATTGTTGCTTAATTATCCTTCATGTTGACTGCTTAAACAGAAGGGAGGAGAAAGAATATTTTTCTAAAAAACCCTACTGGATTTTTTAATGATTACTACATATGCTAAAGAGTTTTAAAATGAAGGGTATTCAAATCCATTATAGGTAAATAAAATCAGCAACGGAAGCATTCTTCCATTGTTCTCCTTTGAAGTATTTCAGACCATATTCCAAATTATCCTGAGATTTGATCTGCCAAAAACATAGAAAGAGTTCTTCAGGAAGGATATCAATAACGCTAGGCAAACTTTCATGGGAAAAAAATTATTCCCCATTGTTGATTGTCTCCTGAAATACACAGATGCAGAAATAGCTTTTTGTGCTGAGGAAAAAGGGGGAGCACATCTTAGGGGCATCACCTTAAATGCATGTGAGTATTTAGTGTGCCCAATTTTTGCGATTTAAAATTTAAATAACAGCCACAAAGGACCCACACAGGACTAGCATGTTGAGGCTGGGATGAGCCTTATAACTTAGATGAACATGCCCTCAGCTGGGCTGCTATTAGCCAGGAATGAAGTTTTCATTGGAATGTGGTTAAGAAAGTGCTGGGTTGTGTAGTAGACATGCAGAGAGGTTTCTGAATGGCAGAAAATATAGAGTAAATGTTTCAGAGCATTCTTTTTAAAGTATGCCTCTTTTCAAAGAATGTCTCCATCTCCTTTAGTTTTATGTCCAGCCCTACCTTGTCAACTGAAGCCTGCTTTAATCTAAATAGGTTCAGAATTTTTTAGGATTATTTTCCCCCCAAGGCTTCATTCATGTGCTTATATCTTCTAAGAAAGCCAGGGTGTTTCATTCACTTTCTACTGCTGACCATTTTAGTTTTCCAGAAAATACTCTGTGGAAGGAAGAGGGTGTAATGTATACTCCACACTTCAGAGATAATAACCAAATTATTAGGCTTATGTGAAGCCACATTGCTTGGTGGAGCTTCCTCCGGTCTGATTACTGGAATGATCGACTTCAAGGAAAGGTCACCACTTGAAAAAGCAACAGGTTCCACCCAGCTGCTTCCAACTGAGGCACCAAGAGGGCGACTTCATTGCCAGAATCTCCTTCTCTGCAAATGTACATGCATGCAATGAAGGTCAGCAAAGTGGCCACTTTGAGGTGTTGGCCACTATGCTGAACTCTGGGAGAATCACATTGCTTCAAGGAGCGTCCTTAGAGGGATGCTTTGATCAAGGTGTTTATTAAAGCAAAGTGTCCTTTTGAGGTTTGAAACAGCCCTACAAGATGCTATCTTAGATGATGATGTATAGAAATAAATTAAGATGAACCCAAACCATTACTTTTGCTAGGGAGCAGCCTACTTTTTTTTTTCCAACATTGTCATTTGCTCACTGAACACAAAATATCTTGGATACTGAACAGAGCTTTAAATGTAAGACAGGCTGCCTCTGATGATACCAAAATAATTTTTCTATCTTTGGGAAAAGCACTGCATGTTTTCAAAGAAGTAAAAAAAAAAAAAAAATAGCCGGGATTCTTCCATACAGAAGATTCAAATTACAGATTTTATTTTATTTTATTTTATTTTTGTAAATAGAATTAACTTTATGTTTTGACTTTTTCTTAAAAAACTGTTCAGCCACACTTTTATATTTAATCATTTAGTCAAAGCTATGAACAGGGGTTCCATTCTTGACTCTGCTGTTCTTCAATAGGATTGGCAAGCATGGCAAAGTATTTTTGACAATCCCTAGCCTTACCAGCACAGCTGAAGAAAAGTTTATCAATAAAGGAGAGGCTCCAGGTGATGCTTCTTTGTTGGATCTGGACCCTAAAAATACTGTTTTCTATGTTGGAGGAGTGCCTCCAGATTTTAAGGTAAGAACAATAATGGTTCTGCACATTGTCTCTGGGAACGCTCAATCTCTTTCAAGGTTGGATTAAAGCTGACACCTTTGTCATGAAACCTCTTGCAAAAAACTAGGGATCTTTAAAAGACAATTATTTAATCCTAACATTTCCCAATGGATGCCATGACAGACATTTTAGAATTGATTTCAGTTTAGCATCAGATTCATGCAACACTTTCACATAATGTTTTTATTGAGATAAGGTATAAACGAGATCTCTGCTAACAGTCTGGATGCAATCTTGCTGAGCTCTGTTGTTCATGAGACCACTTATCATGTACTGAAAGTGAAAGGAAAAAGCAAATATCTTAGTTCAGCATTATGGTAGCGGCCTTCTACTAGTCCCCAAGATTGGAGCCAGAGCCAGAGCAGTGTGATGGTTAAGATTTTGGCCTTGGACCAAGTTCAACTCCCCTCTCAGTTACAGAGCTAACTGGATGATGTGGGGTAATCTTTCTCTTTCAGTCTAACCAATCTCACCATATTTTGTGGTAATAAAAAGGAGAATCTCCCATTTATTCTGCTTTGAATCCTCTCAGGAAAGGTGGGATATCATACTAATACTAATAATGCAGTAATAATAATTTCCCATTCAAGGTTGAAAGGTAATTGGTCAAGGCTGATAACAGCATAGCTAGAATGGAAGAAGTCTGGATAACATACATTAGCACAGCTCAGAGGTTTTTAAAAAGCTTGGGTAGAAGACAGACATTTTGAACAAGACTTTGAAAAAGATTGGAACAGCTTGGCAGACAATGCAGAAAAGTGTTTAAGTCACAAACAGAGGCTTGAAAAATAGAGAAAAAGAAAGGGAAAGGGAAAGGAAAACTTATCACAACCAAGAGCATATCAATACTCCTTGTAAGGAGTTTTGCAGCTACTGCATTGAGGCTTTCCTTCCTTACCCATTTCTTTCGTAAAGGAAAATGAGAAATAAAGTGGGGGAAAATAGGAGGACAAGAAATGAAGCCAATGGAATATAAATGTTGTGGATTCTACAAGAAGAACTTCCATCTTGAAACACTGCAAAATGCTTAGTAACTAGGGAGTACACATGATGCAAAAAAGAATATTTGGGACTGAATTGGGAGGGCCCTAAATCAGTTTTGCAAGTGATAAGGAAATAATCAGTAACTGAGGGCAAAAACCATAGACCTTTATCTGTCCAGTCTAGATATGAGTGTACTATAGTATGATTGTGTTTAAGTAATTCAACAGGTAGAAGGGGAAACTGCAAAATACACTTTTGCTCACTAAACTAAAGAATGAACCTTTGACACTTACGAGATTGATCTGAATTGTGTGTCTTTCCTCTTTAAAGCTCCCTCCGAGCTTGGACTTGCCTGGCTTTATTGGCTGCTTGGAGCTTGCTACATTGAATGATGATGTCATTAGCCTGTATAATTTCAAAAACATCTACAACATTACCAGATCAGTACCTTGTATCAGGTAGGATGAACTCTGTCCATCTTTTTGTATGCATGCGGTCAAAGGGTCTCCTTGGAGTTGGGTGGCCTTAACAAATCCAATAAATAAATTAAATAAATAAATGAAAGCAATTTTACCTTGGGTATAGTGGTTTGTGATTTTGAAGTCCCCAAAGCATCTGGACAGATGAGATACTTCAAAATCACATTGATCATCCAAGTTTATGAACTTACAGCAGCTTGGGTCCAGCCATATGGTAATGCATCCAAAACATTGGCTGATCCCAACCACACAATCAAAAGCCATTTGCCTCTCACAGTAAACAAATATTAATTCAACAAAAGGCAGATGTCTGTACCAACCAATCAGAACTAATAATACATGCTGTGCTTTGGTGGGTAGGGTTGTACGATTTAATTCTTCACCAATCACTTCAAATTTCTCAAATGCAAATATGTAAAATAAAATGGGGAGGAAAGAAAGAGAGAGGCTGCACAGGTACACAAAGAAGTATGTGTGTTTGAAACCCCTTGCACAGGTTATATTTACGGTCAAGCTTAGGAGATCAAATAGAACCTTCCATATGATAGACAAGGTGTTCATTGCTCTGATTGGTTACCAACTGTCCTCAAAATTCTGTGATTGGCTCATACCCTACATAGGTTCACATAACTCTTGTCCAATAAATTTAGCTTTTGTGGGAATGGGATCATCTTTATATAGAAAATAATACAAGGAGCAGAAAATAATTTATGTTTGCTTTTTTTACTGATGGACTTTGAGTTGTGTTGATTTTGTTAGGCTGCTGGTTTTTGAAAACTTTGTTTCCCTGCTTGGCTAATTTTACTAACCTTGACTACAGTTTTGATGTTGCAATCATGTATATTTTCCTAACTGGGAAAAATATTGAAAGCAACACTGTATTATTTGAAATACAAATGCAAAAGTGTGTAGGGGGGTGTTTAAAAAAGAGCATTACACATGATTGGAAGCAAGAAATAGTGAAACCTAACCAAAAATATAGGCTAAGCTTGCTTGGGACCAAATGTCTAAAAATGTTAATACAAACAAACATGCTCAATCAATCTCATACAGATGTTATTGTGGAGAAAGAAGCATTGAAACTCAAATGACAAGTAGGGTATAAACCTAATAACATACAAAATATAAATTACAAAATATAAATTAATGTGCAAATGTATGGTCTCTTTTGGATCTTGAGATACGATAGGCCTACCCTAAATACATAAGAACTGGGTTCAGTTGTTAAGTTTAGTAATGCATGTTTTAGTATGATCTATGAACCCAGCTAAATATGGGTGACTTAAAGTAAGCCATGCTTTAGCATAATGCTTGTGGCTCCCAAAAGCTTTGGTTTACATTAATTTAAATGTTAATGAATAAACCAAATTTAGTTTTTGTCCTCCCACTGGTTTGGAGAATGTGGCCCCTGGCATATCATTCAAAGTCAAACACAGTCCTCAGCCGTGAAAAAGTTGAACAAGCTTGCCCTAGGGAGAGGTGAACCAATCATAAAGTGATTTAATGGTTGAGGGCTGGAAAAATTAACACGCATGTTAAAAAAGAGCTGAAAGGGCATTTATGTCATTTTCTCCAGTTTCCTATGTATACAAACATTGGTATGTACTTATAAACACATTTGTTTCATTTTAACATGGAGTCTATTCAAGTTATAACAATTATCATAAACAGAAGCATAAAAATACAAAAATTGGACACATATCTAAGAAAATAATAGCAAAAATGCTTTATAGTGTTACAGATAATAAAATTGCACTGTAGCTAAAAGCTCTTGGGATCTTGTTTTGCTTTTAAAACTCCCCCGATCTCATTTTCCCAATCACACGTAACAGCTCTGATAGTTAGCGTCTATCTAGAACAGGTCTTAAAATTTTGCATTTTTATAAATAAAAATATTGCTCTCTATTTTGTTGGTAAAAACAACTGTTTCTATAACAAGCTGTCAAGATCTTTGGATAAATATTAAAAGAATACTTTCTACCCCCTTTTTTTTCCAAGATAAAATGTTACTGAAAACTTAAGATGTTTTCTGACATAAGGCCCAACATAAGGCAGAAAAAATGGTTTTCAAGCCTAAGTAGTTACATAATATTGATTTTCAAATATTTGAAAAACTGCACTTAAGTGATTAAACAAACTTGTTTTCTGTTACTTCAGAGGGTAATATCCAAAGCAGCAGCTTCAAATTACTAGCATTTCAACTCAGTATGAAGGAAGATCTTTCTGAAAATATAAAGTGCTTGACAACAGAACAGAATATAGTGAAGGTGATGGTTTATATACAATGGCTTGACAGCCATCTATCAGATATGATGAAATAATGAATTTCATGCACCAACAATCATTTGGACTAGATGATCATTTTTGCCTTTTCCACCGTTATCATTCTTTGATTCTAGGAACTGTGAATGTTGTTAAAAATTGGAAAATGTTGCTCTGGCAGCAAGACTGTATAAAATAATCTCATGGCCAGATTACCACGCACCTGTATTACTTGCTTACTCACATAAACAGATGGCACTGAAAGGCACTGTTTTTATCCAAGTTCTACCAGTCTGTTATGGTGTTTTAATTCCTATGACATCGCTGCTTTACTCAGTGGGCATGCATGGATAACTTTCCCCTTCCATTAGTTAGTACACATCCCTTTCAGTTCAACATGTTTGAGACCATGGGCTATCAAAATATTATGTTAATGTTTTTAGGCATTCTTCAATGCCAACAGTGATCAGTACAATGTAAAATGATTGAAAATATAACAAAGGTATTTTCACAGGGTTAACATCAACAAAAAGTGATCCTAAAGTGAAAAACAAAATGGTGCTCCCTTTCCATTTTATCCTACCAAAAGTAGCAAGTAGTTTATGACATGCCCTGGGACTACTCAATTCTGCCCTCCAACAGGAAGGGCAGTTTGTAGCCTGGGTCATTAGTCTCAGGCTTTCTAACAGCAGGGCTGATCCTGTCCGTCCAGTAAACATTTCAGAAGTGTATCTCTTAAACCAGGGTTTCTCAACCTTGGCAACTTTAAGACAGGTAGAGTTCAACTCGCAGAATTCCCCAGCCAGTGCTGGCTGGGGAATTCTGGGAGTTGAAGTCCACCCATCTTAAAGTTGCCAAGGTTGAGAAACCCTGTCTTAAACTATACAAACAATGAATACCAGACTAGATAATCAATTGCCATTCAGGCCAACTATTTCAGTTCCCTCCATCTGAGTCTGGCTTCTATATTACATCTCCAGAGGGGAGGATGTAGAGCTTTTGATTAGCAGTTTCCTAATTTTTCTTTGGGGAACGCGGTGGCGCAGCAGCTTAATGATGCTGAAAGTTGGCCAGAAATGGTCGACGTTTAGCGGTTCGAGTCCAGCCTTCACGTTAACAGGGTGAGCTCAGGTTTCCTCCCCAGTTCCTGTCAACCCAACAGTTCGAAAACTCACATGAGTAGATAAATGGGTACTCTCACTCCGGTGGGAGGGAAAATGCTGGCGGCGCCTTGCAAAGGGAGACGGGAGCAGTTGCCGGTAAGCACGAAACCGCGCTCGCCCGAAAAAGGGCACGAAGCAACGGAAGCCCCGCCTGCTGCGCTCGCCAGCTGGGCTCTGCTCTAGGAAGGAGGCTCTGGCAAACCACTTCCGAAACACCTTGCCTTGAAAACTGCAAGGACTCGTCCAAGCAGTCACTGCAGTCGGTAACGACTGAGCGCAGATTTAAAAAAAAAAAATTTTTTTTTTTCTTTATGTCTTTTCTTCTGCATGTTAGAGATAAGCTGGCCTTTACCCAGAGCCGAGTTGTAAACTATTTCTTTGATGGTTCGGGTTATGCTTTGGCAAAGAATATTGAGAGCAGAGGAAAGTTTGGCCTTGTGACTCGTTTTGATATAGAAGTTCGAACACCAAGTGATAATGGTCTTCTCCTTCTGATGGTTAATGGAGTAAGTAAAAAGAGAAAAGAAAGAACATATCTTGACTCATGCATCCTTATCTTGTTGATTTATATTTGCTCAGCTATAGTATCAATAAATTATTTAAATTCTATTTCTGAAGAAGATCCAATTGATTATTTATTTTAAGGTCTTTGGATATTATTTTCATACCATTTTATACTGCTTTAGATTATTGTTTGTATTTGAATTTTGCCTGCCAATTGTAAATTGCTTAAAGGTTTTCACATTGGGAAGCAGTATAGTAATTAATTAATATTAATAGGTTTATCTACTGAGGAACACGGTAAAATAGAATACATATTTTTAACCTCTACAATTCCAATCTTTTCTGAAAAATCTAATGTTTGGGTTACTCAGAGTATGTTTTTCAGCCTGGAGATGCAAAATGGATACCTGTATCTACAGTATGACTTTGGCTTCAGTAATGGCCCAGTGATTCTAGAAGATTCTATGAAGAAGGCTTTGATTAATGATGCAAAGTTCCATGAGGTGAATTACCTAGCTATTTGCATTTCTGCCTAGTTTGTCCAACCACTAAAAAACATGTGGATTCCCACGGAACATTAGGGACAGAGTCATGTAGAAGGGGAATCTCAAGGTAGCTTGGAGGGTCCACACCTATAAGTGTCCAAATACAGAGAACAATCCAATACAGTCTGAATACAGAGAACAAATACTTGTCAATAAAAGAACGCTTGAATAAAGGTTCCAAAAAGAGCTTCTTTTCCCTTTTCCCCAACAAGGAATAACCACCAATAGCATTTGAACTTTAGGGAGAAAAGGAATCATTACAAGTTGTGTAGAAGAGGAAGCAAATATAGAGTTGTCAGAATTAATTTGTAGGGCGATCTTGACTCCAAACAATGAACACTGCAACACACTCTGTTAGAAGTAAAGCTGGGATGACAGCAACCATCCTTTCCCAGGCTCAAGAGAAACTTGATATTGACACACCTCAGCTGCAGCTGTTGCCCCTCTCCCACCCTCAACCATGACATATCTGTTGCCTTGGATAGTGGGAGAAAGAAGCCTATGGTTTAAAGCACTGAAGTGAGAACATATATACTATACATATATGCACACACACACAAACCCATACTTTGATTGCTGTGAACTGCAACAGACAGATCTTCTAATGTAAATGGCTTCAATCTAGTCTGCAATAAAATATCAGCTAATCTTGCTGTGTTGTGTCCATGAGCCTTCGGTCACAAATAAATAAATTACTCAGGTCCTGAGTAAATCAGTATTTGGAGAGCCAAAATTTCCAGCTGCGCCTAGAGGAAAGCTGACATAATCAACCACAACATTCCTACAAAATGGAGGGACCAAGCAAAGTCTATTATAGCGTGAATATCCACTGAAGAAATTGGCAAGCAATTGAGGTACTCCAAATAATTTCTCAGTTCATTAGAATTAGGAGACATCCACACTAACTCTTAAAAAGAACTCTTTCCCAAACCAGCAACATAAATACCAATAGATAAAATATGTGAACCTAAAACACACTTGAAGATGATAGGTGAATCCAAGATATTTTTGGTGGGTTTTATTAGCCAAAAGCAGAGTCTTGAGCTATAAAGCGAGTAATAAAAGCTGCTTATCTGATGAAAAAAATTAGAAACAAAATGCATTCAAAAGTCCAGAAGTCACTGTGTACATCTCTATTTTAAAAGGAAATGCAATACAAGAGAACGCAGCCAACCATCTCATTGCTTCCAGAGCCATAAGCGCCAGTTTGTTTGTTAAAAGGGAAGTATTAAAACTACCATCTAAGAAGGTGGATGCTAGAGCATCAAAATGCGCCCTAGAAAACGCTTTCCAATATTTGGCTGCAGTTAAAAGAATAAAGCAACAGTTCCCAGTTCTGATTCAGTCTACAGAATGTGAAATTTTCAGGCATTCTGCCTAAATTATGTAAGAGAGTCTCTCTGGCTTCTGTCATAGCTCATAGATAGTAAGAGCTCTGGTAAAAGATAATACAACAGTAATTATTCTAAAATGACCTTCATCCACCTTTAATGAAAATTGCCAATACACAGTAAAGCAACCCAACTGGAAGGAATTTTGATTCTAACTAGGAGTGCCAAGCTCTGCTTTCAGCCTTCAACATCCCAGCTTCCACGTGAAGGGCTGCATTGGAAACATGTTGCGGAGGCTTTAAAAAGGCTCTCAGAAATTAAGGTTCCACTTTCTCAAGACTGCAACCCTGGAATATGGCCTTAGTTGGGCTCTATAAAAAATGGGTTAGTGATTTTGCCACAAATACCTTTATGGTTCAAAATCATATCAAGTGGAGAAAGCACAAAATACGTAGTTGCTGCACTTGTTTGTGCCAACAGGGTTCCATAACTGAAGCAAGCCTTCTAACTTCCTGTGGCATCTAGGCTTTTAAAATGCCTAACCTGATTGAAACTGTTTTCATCAATGCTCCATCTTTATATCCTTGGCCCTTTAGCAATGAGCATAATTTTTATCTAGTGATAATTTACTAAAAGGTGAATAATAGCACAGTATTGATTAAAGGCCCTTAACGCTTTCCTAAATCCGTAGAAGACAAAGAGAGGACCACAGCATCATCAGCATAAGATTTCTCAGCTAATTTAGGGGCAAGACAGTTTAAAAGTAAGGATACAATTATACAAGCCTGTTTAATTCCTTTCCATGTCAGAATCAGATTTTAAAAATTGGCCTTGCAGGTTACATCTAATCCTCAGGTTTGTGTTCTCATGTAATTTATACATGAGCAAAGCAATTGCCTTTTTTTACTGATGAGGCCTTAGGCTTTCCCATAGGAATTGTCTTGAAACCAAATAAAACCCCATGTTGAGAGTGGATCAACCAAAGTATTAAACATGTACAAAACCAGGAAAATTATAAAGAAAAGAGCCCAGACTCCAAGAGTAGGTTTATTTCCTTCTGTTACTTTCAAACTGCAAAGATGATAGATAGTGATAGAGTTAGGATTTCGGACAACCACTAACAAAAGCCAAAGGCAAATTATACATAATGTCAGATTATATCTGCAAGAAATAGTGTTTGTATACTGTCAACCATATAGGAATGTTTAGATTATTTGTATGTGTACATGTATATATACACACACATAATAACCATCATGCTATTCTGTTTCAGGGTAAGCAATATTATGCAGAGCATGAAAACAGAGGAGGAAATAATAAGCCAAACAAGTAAAATCATGAGATAAAGGGGGGGGGAGGGAGGAATTTAGCTAAATCTAACTGGCAACACCACCATTCAGTATACCTCTCTGTACCATTCTGTCCTTGCAAACCATCCTTTCTTCCACCACATCCATCCACCACTTCATACATTGCATTTTGCTCTTTAAACTTCCCACAGCCTCTTTGAGAGTAATATCAGCTCCATTCAACAACAGGACTGGAAGAATGCAATCACTGTTTACCTGCACAATAATAAAGTTAGCAAGAGTAAATGCAAAGAAAAAAAAAAGTGTGCCTGGGAAGGAGTTTGGCAAAATAAAGACTTGAAAGGATACAAGGTGACAATGAACAACATTTGGGAACTGCAATGTGGCTTTATGCTGGGAAGGGGTATACAGAACTGCTTTTTCTTTGGAGAAAGTCAGTAAGAAATGTATGAATGTTAGAAAAAAGTTTATTGTACACTTATCAATTTAGAGAAAGCAGACACTAAAGTGAATGGGTTTGAATTATGGAATGTTTTGCATGATTGATGGTTGCTTGTTGAATGCGGTAAGAGTGGTATATGAAGAAAGTAAAACCTGCATGAGAATAAATAGAAAGCTTAACAATGGTTCAACATTGAGCAGAGTAAGGAAAGATACCTCATGTCCCCTTGGGTTTTAATATATTTATAGACAAATGCATAAAGAATTATTGTGGCAATGTTAGAGGTGTGAATGTTAGGGACATGAGCATGCTTATAATTGTATATGTAGATGACTGCAAGTTGCTGGCTGAGAATTCAAGAGATCTGAAAATCCAAGAGACTTGCAGTGAATATTAGATAGATTGTATGATGTGATAAGGAGTAGGGATCTGAAAATTAATATATCAAAGGCCGAGGTAGTTGTGTTTCACAGGGAAAATGGGGTGAAAGACTGCAAGTTATACATAAATGGTGAAGACCTACAGCAAGTAGATGAACTGTGTATCTTGACAGAAATTTTACTAAAGATGGTAAAATCGATGGAGAAATGTTAAGACATACAAATGTTGGTAGAAAGGTAGTGGGTGCTATATGCCCTATTGTGAGGGATTAATGTTTGCCAAAAAACATGAAAATGGCTGTGTACAAGAATGTGCTTCTGCCCACGTTGTTTATGGAACTAAGAGTTGGATATACCAGGAGAAACATCAAAGTAAATTTGAATGCAGTGGGAATGGATTACATAAGTGTGTGTGGTAAAATAAGAAGAGATAAGATCAAGAATAAATACGTGATGAATGAATGTGGATTGAATGCAAAAATGAGAGGCCAGTATGAAGAAACATGTTGAGGTGGTTTGGTTATATAGAGGGAATGAATAAAGTCCAAATAGTAAATATATGAAGGGACCATGTATGGGTTGAGATGAAAGAAAAGACAGAGAAAGTTATGTTTGGATGGAGCTGATGATCCTCAGAAAAAGAGAGATGATGTTTAAAGAACAAAACATGTCTGGGGTGGTGTAGTGGTACATAGAAGCAAGGATGAGTTTGCAAAGATAGAAAGGCATGAAGAGGTTTAGTGAATGGTGTTGGTGAATACTAATTTTAGCTCCATTTTCTTTTTATTCTCTCATGTATTAAATTTATTTTGCTTAATATCCTTTTCTTATGCTTTGCCTAATCTTGATTATCCCAAAAGGGAACAATATGATGGATGTGTACGGATGTTCATAATTCAACATTTTAAATTCCCATTTTCTTCCTGATTATATCATCAGGAGTACAAATATCTTTTGACTGATCCTGTAAGCCCTCTTGCCATTGACATCTGTACTGGTAAGACATCAGCAGCATGAGCAGCAAAGGCTGGAGCTCTGGAGTCTTCCTAGGACTAAGCACCTGAAAGATATAATTTCCTGGGCCAAGAAAATTAAGGTGCTTGGGACACAAACCTGCCAAATACTGAGAAGAAAGAACAGGGAAGGAAGATTGTTGAGCCTGCAGATCACCCTCCATGTACTACAATAGTTAAATCTATCCTTCTCTGCTCAAGTAGATATGAACCACCAAGAATGGTAGCAGCTTGGCAGAGGTGTTCTTCATAGCATGATCTGGGCTCTGTTCCTTAGCATTTTTCATTGCTAAGTATGATTGAATAAGTTTTGCATACTGTATATGTGTGTGTACATACGTAATTATAGAAGATTTTAGTTCTGGCTTGGAGAAGGAGGTGAAATAGATGAAATGGTTGTTCAGCTCTGAGAAAATAGAAAGTATAAGAAAAAGACCCAGAGCAGTCCCACCTTGAACTTAAAAAGGGGCAGTGAAGGTTTTGGACTGGCTTTCAAGATTCTGTTATTATACCCTACAACAATAAAATAGCAATCCTGGAATCTTTACGGTGTCTGTTTCTTGACCTGGCCTACCTTGAACAGCTGACAGTAATGGAGCTTTAAGACTTCTTTGTTGATCCTTCCCATTTTTCCAGTGTTATCATTTGACCTGGGCCTACCTGCAAACACCTGAGAAGGTCCCCTCAAAATGTGTTTTCCTCTTCCCATCATCTCTCTTTCTAAACTGTTCTGATTTTACAAACTCTTTATGAAACATTGTAAGGCATCAGCATATTGTTGTATGATATAGACCACAAGACCAGAGACAGAGATATAATGGTTAAGATGTTGGACCTCAAGCAGGAACTTCAAGGTTCTAGTCAAGTCTCAGATTCAAAAGCTCCCTGGGTGATTTGGGGACAGTCCCTCAGTGCAGCTTAGATCACAAGGGTGATGCTGTTAGAAAAATAAGAGGAGGAGAATGCACACTACCTTTTGCTCCTGAATGAAAGGTGAGATATAAATTAAATAATACACTGGATTCTGTGCTGTCTTATAATGTGTCTTTGACCTGCATTTTTCTTCATTTCAGATATCTGTTATATACCATAATTCCAAGAAAATGATCTTGGTAGTGGATAGGAGACATATAAAAAGTATGGAAAATGAAAAGAAAAGCATGCCATTTAGTGATGTCTATATAGGAGGAGCTCCTACTGAGATTTTAAAATCCAGGTTGGTTTAAATCATTCAAAAGTTGTTTTCATTTATATATTGATGTTCATTCATAAATTAAGTGAAGCGTATAATCCTGTGAATTTAACAATCAGTTGTAGAACTTGTGACTTTAGGTAGAATTATTTATGTATCAGCATTGTGTTGTAATAGAGGGCAAAGCAAATGACAAATTATGAGAGAACATCGTTCTAGTGTACTGAATAATATATAGGCAACCCTACTATCTTGAGTTGATTTTGGTTTGGTGTGGGAACAAACAGTGCTACAAAAGTTGGCTGAAGTTTGAGACACCCTTCCATCAACTGGGCACCCTCCAGACATATGGACTTCAACTCCCAGAATTCTCAGTAGTGGCCATGCTGGCTAGAGAATTCTGGCTACTGAAGTTCGCCCATCTGGAAGGCATCTAGGTTGAGGAAAGGTGCTTTAGCATCTAACTGAGTCATTCTGCTCCAGCCAAGTGGGACACATTTAATTTTTACTCTATTATACATTCATTTTACATAATCACCTTTCCTCCAGTGTAGACAGCACTTCCTGATCTGTTGCACACTGCTTGTTTTCATTTTGTTTTTGTCTGGTCTGTTTGGGTTTTGATTATAGCTTTAAAAAAAAAAAATCCCCACTTGCCAGTGGGGAAAAAAAATCTCAGATATGCTTTTCACAAAATGTCAGACCCAGAAATAAGTGTACTTTAAGGCTTTGTTTGCATAATGTGAAAATGCCCATCTACAGTTCCTTCAGAAGAAAGCTGTGCATCATTTTAATGGGAGCAGCCATGATTTCCACATGCATCATGACAGAGTTCTGCACAAAGTTTGGACACGCTGCAAGAACTGATCATGTTGTAATGTTGCAAACTGCCAGGGAGCGAAGCTTCCCACCAACAACAGCAGATTAGGTTGTCCACTGTCTAGAATCATTCATACCATCATCAGAAGATGGCTGTGAAGCAGCAGTACTTCGCCCTATATTTAGTGATCTGCCACTGCTGGTTCCCAGTGGTAAAGAAGGAAACACTATTACTTCACTTACTTACTTTCTGGTGAAGTATTGTCCTGCTCCCTCAAGCAACTTGAAAGTTGCAGGCATAAGCCTTCTCCTCCAATGAACCACTTTAAGGCTACGTTTATTCCTCAGGCTGAATCTAAAGGAAAGAGAGAGAATTTCCTCAGATATTACTTCTTTTCCATTTATCAGTGCAGGCTAGTTTTATTTTGCTTTGGCATCCTATATGTACTTAGAATCTGCTAGCCATGACCCTTGACTCTCGACAACATCTGTCATGCCTTCACAGTGGTGTCAGCTCACACCTGGCTATCAGTACGGCCTTTAGGGGCTGTATGAAAGGCTTCCAGTTCCAAAAGAAGGACTTTAACTTGCTGGAAGAGCCAGGTACCCTGGGAATTGGTTATGGCTGCCCTGAAGAATCACTTGTGAGTATGGAATTGTGCTGAAGCCGCTCTATTTTCTGGGTTGGTTTTCTGTTATTTCTAAATGTATATATTCTTATTTCGTGATATTTTGTGTATTCTTTGGTGAATATGTTTGTTTTCTTTCACTAATTTGTCTTATTGGGAAATAAAAAAGGTAACATTTCTTAGAGCAATTTTTTTTCTTAATAAATTATTATTCCTTTTGAGTAAAAGAATGGGAACTGGTATATTATATGCTACTGAATGTAGAATACATCTCTGAAAGAAAAGCAGTGTGATAGATTTTATACAGTCAGATGTTTTGACAGTTTAATAAATATTTCTAGTCTTATCTTCTCTCACTCCACAGATCAGATTTTAACTTAGCTTTTTTATTTTTCAGTGTGCATACTGTACTTCAGGTACGGTCTCTAACAGTTAATTACAAAATGATGAGAAAAAGATAATTCGGCATCACCATCTTTTGTGAGCAAAAGACCTACCATGCAAAATTTAAAAAAAATAACGTCAAATGAAGACAAAGTATTCTCTTCAGTTTTATTCAAAATCATAAAATGTAGGGATAGTGTAATGTTTCCAAAGTTCTATAGTCAAATTCTCACTGTTGTCAATAGAGGTAGCTTTTACAAGCTGGCATTTAAGAATAGTTGACTTAGATACAGATATAGATATCAGGATCTTGATAGCACTGAGCTGGACAAGTGTCAACTACCCAACCTATCAAGACTTTTCCATCTCAAATTCCTGTAGGTGACATCAACAGTAGGCTAGAAAAATATTGTGAATGTTTGTAATAATAGTAGTCCCACTGATGGCACCAACATTAATAGTAATAATAAAAAAGATCATCATAAGCCACTCCATCTTTCAGAGGGCTAATACAATTCATTTAGCAGAGAGTCAGTTGGACAATATTCCTCTTCCTACCTCTCTGTGTGCCATGAGATTGGAAATGGATTTTAGGTTCCTCTAGAGCTGCTTGATTTTCCAGCTGAGATATTACCTTCTATGGAAGGAGAAAAGAGACAGAAGGTGCATGTTTTCAAAACTTTGGTGCCATGAGATTCCAAACCTGAACCCCATTCACTGGAACACAGTGAGGCACAATTCCCCAAGCACTGTTATTGTAGAAGCTAATTTCATTTCAGCAGCATTTATGTGTGAGTCCTACTGAAAGGAATAATTATAGAGCAGCAGTGTTTGGTGAACTCTGGAAGAGGTTGTCAAGAGTATCTCTGTTACAGTGTGATAAAGAGTTCACACACACTGCTCTGTGATGATCACACATCAACATAGGAATCACTGGATGTTTGGAATGTGATAGCTGACCCCTTGGATTCTTCCTGCTATTGTTAGTTTCACCTTGTGTTCTTTCCTCTCCCTATATATTTGCTTTGTTTACTTATGAACAGATGTCCCGCAAAGTATATTTTAATGGTGAAAGCTATATTGCATCCAGCCAGAAAATCTCTCCTTTTCATGCATTTGAAGGCGGCTTTAATTTCCGAACTTTACAGCCTAATGGACTGTTGTTTTATTGTGCTGAAGATGTAAGTCTGGTTTTTTTCTCAAATTTTAAATGTATTTCTTTTAAAATAAATACGGTAAAGATAAAATCCTGTTTCCTTCTTAGAGAAAAACTGCTTTTAAAGAAATGTAAGCGCAGAAGATATATTGAGAGACACTATGGATTAAATCCCATAAACCCCAATCCAATGCATTTAACCAGAGACTTCCCTGAGATAAACTGTAACTAATGTGATAACTAGATTTCATAGGACTTACCACAGCTAAATCTTTCACTGGGTTCAGGACAAAGAATTTAAGCCTCCCTACTGAGGATATAGTGACACTGGAGAGAGAAAAAGATTACATGCCATCAAGTCAGTGTTGACTCTCAGTGACCACATAGATAGGCCTTCTCCAGCATGAGATGTAGATGTAATTTGGGATGATGATGATAATGATTATAACTATAATAATATATATATGTATGCATTCACACACATATGCACATACACATACATTCATATGCATACATACACACATCTTATATATATAATACAAAGTGTTTTCTAGTATTTATAACAATTAGATGATGATCAAACTTTCAATTAGTTAATTTAATTAAATGTAAAAAAAGTCTTCCTTTCTCAGCAATAAGACCATGTTCTTCTCTTCATTTTAGTCAGAAGTGTTCTCTATTTCCATGGAGAAAGGAAATGTGGTTTTAAATGCAAAAGGTGTCAAAGTTCAGACAGAAGATGAGTCCTTTAATGATGGAAAGGCCCATTTTGTCATGACAACCATCTCACCTGAAAGGTAAAGTTATAAAATATGTTTATTCTAGCACACATCTAATTATACCTGGCATTCATTATTCCACATTTGTTGGAATACAAAGTGCAACCTTGTTATTATCAGAGCAAGGTATTCCTTAAGAAAATTAGGGTGGAAGAACTTTTGCTTTCAACCTTTACCAAAACTAGTTGGACACTTGATCTTCATACAAAAGTATTATTATCCTTTCTTTAGCACTCAACACTCCAACAATATGAATGCATCACTGGTGTACAAGGATAGGAGCAAGGACTGTCAGTAACATTAGACCCAAACTAAGTGTCTGTGGCAATCCTCCCATGGGGCACCACAGCAGTTATGTGGACCAACCGCCATGGGCAAAAATGAGAATTTGAACTGTAGGGGAATAAGTGGGGACAAGGCAGAAGTTTCCCTCCTGCACCAATCCTACATCCCTGGAAAATTACAGAAATGTGATCGATTTTCAACTCCTGCACTTCTTTGTCTAAAATGCTACTATAGCATCTTGGCTGTAGCCTATTAGATTAAATTATATATTACCAGAAGCTGGTCAAAACTGAGAAACTGATTAGGGAACTGTGTCTTTCAGAATGCTGTCCTGTGTGGATGGTGCCACCTAGTGAGTCATTCATCAAGTTCAACATTCAAGAAGTAACTTGATCCATTTTCTCCCTTGTCAGCTACGTTCCTTTAAAGATTTCCTCATGAGATCTATGTTCTCTGCAGGCTTGAGCTTTTGGTAGATGAAAAAAGACAGAGCAAAAATAATCCAGCAAAGGATAGAACCGAGGGAAAGCCAGTGAGCACCAAGAAATTCTACTTTGGGGGCTCACCCCTCAGTACAGAATTAGCCAACTTTACTGGCTGCATAAGCAATGCCTATTTCACAAGGTAAGTGCATTTTGGCTTCTTGTGTCCTTTTCTTGAGCCAGAATATTGCTAGCTGAGGGTTTGTTTGTTTGTTTACTTCCTTTTTTAATTAATGTTTTGCTGTGTTGTAAGTGGTTACTGTTTTAAAAAAAAAAAAAGCAAAGGAATCTGCACTGCATTTGTAGGAAAAACAAATGAACTCACTGTGAGGTAATATATCAATTCTTTTTTTTCAATCCGTTCAGTGGTGTCCAGTTCTCGGAGACTACCTGGACAAGTCCCCATTAGAAGCACCCAAAAGGTCATATAACAATGAGCAGGCTTTAGAATTATCCCAAATCATTCATTAATAGAGTTTTACAAAACATCATGGGGAAGGAGGAGAGGAGAAACAGATAGTTTACTTACTTAATATACATTTAGTCAGAGTCTTAAGATATAGCATAGGAGAAGTTAACGTTACCTAGAAATAAACCTATCAAAAATAACTGGTTGTCCTTCTGGATTATATGTGAACAGAATTAGGCTTCATCAGTATTAAGCAGCTTTCAAGTTGCACTTTGGACAACTGAGAACATGAAACAAATAATGTTGTTCCTGACTGTCTGTCTATTTATCTATCTATCTGCAATTTTCCAGCTTCGCTTCAAGGCTTATGTAAAATATATAAGCTTCTTGTCACTAAAAATTAGTCATAATGAAAATCATAGCAGATTTCATTCATTATGAAAGATGAGATTAATTTTAAGCAAAAATTTAAGTTTAAGCCAAATTGGGCATTATCACTAGTAGTTTGTATACTTCAACTTGCATTTCAGATAAGCAAAATTTATAAAAACATAAGAAAAGCCCAGCTGGGTCAGGCCAAAAACCCATTGATCCAGAATTCTATGTCACACAGTGGTCAACTGGATATATACAACTTTATGGACAGGAGGGCACTAACCTACTTCTACTTGCAAAATTTGAGTGTTTGATTGAATGCCATGGTTTCAACTGATGATCAGCTCTACAAAGAAGGCACCTTAGTTACAACAGAGCAGGATCTGGGACCTCTCTGACAGCTAGTGTTGGCTGTGAGCTAATACACTCATGTTAATTATAGATACTGCATAAGCTCTAAGGATCCACTCAGTTGACAATAACACAAGTAATAATTTTTTTGATAACAATGGAAATTGAGATATATCAATCTCAGTATATATGCAAAGTCAAAATTGATTTAATAAGAACAGTGTTGTACTTTTCCTTTAAATAGATTAGATCGAGATGTTGAAGTGGAAGACTTCCAACGGTATCCTGAGAAAGTTCATGCATCTCTTTATGGATGTCCAGTGGAATCTCCTCCAGTTGCCCTTTTTCACAAGAAAAGAAAAAATTCTTCCAAGTCCAAGGAAAGACACAGCAAAAGGGTTAGTGAGTGTCCACATCTGGTTTACAGTTTTCCAGATCAGAACCCATATTAACCAATAGCAGAATTCTTTGGGCCAGATAAGCAGATTCTAAGCCTTTTTAATTGGAATACACTTCAAATGAATGTAAATTTATCCTGTTCAAAAGTTCTAATTTTTAATGAATGGTATTAATAAAAAAAGAATTGCAGAAATTTAGTAATCATACTAATGTATTCCACATTACTTAGATTTAATACATTTCCCAAATACTTGACCATCATTATTAATGCCATTTACAATCCCCCTTTTACCTATGAACAGGTGTTTAAAAAGTATATAAATATCACTTTAAATGCATTTATTAAGTAGTTAAAGCTACGTACTCAGGGAAGTGGTGACTCTGTTTCACTTGCTGTGTTAAATCCAAGACTTTAAGCCAGAAATACTTTAATTGGGATTCGTGCACTAAGCAGCAGATTTTATTCAATGGTCTAAGTCAGTGTTTCTTAAAGTGTGGTCATGACAAGCAGCAGCAGCAGCGAATGCATCAATTTTAACTTTTAATATGGTAAATATCTATAAATATAGCCCATACAAACAAAAGCATTTTGGGGGTCCTCCATAGTTTTTCAAAGTGGGAAGGGGTCCTAAGAGAAAAAGGTTAAGAAGGGATGTTGTAGGGATTATTTTTCTAGAGTGCTTTTCTCCAAATCCAGCCCATTTTAAAACTTGATCTTCCTTTTGTCAGTTCTCCCACCACACCACATTAAGTTGTATTCTACTCAGTTGGGGGGCTGGTTATTCTGCTGATGGAGAAACAAGAGTTCTGGGCCTCTTTATATCATTTCTTTCCAATGTTCCACTGGGATGGGACGAATAAAATGAAGATAATGGTAACTGAAAAGACTTCACCTATCAAAGAATAAATGTAGCCTGTTTGAGAAGTTTTAAAATTATTTTTATCAGCAAAAGTGTCCTCTGCCCTGTTTCACCATGTCCTATGCAGGTCTGATGTAACTCACAGCTAGCTATCTGTCCAGATAGTATGGCAGTAGAGATAAGATCTGAACCATATTTACTGGAGAAGAACATTTAGAAATGTATGCAGAATGAAAATTGTGCCTGTCCTGCAGCAGTTTATTGATTAAATTTATTTTCTTTCTTTGAAGGTTGAAAAAGATAAAGGGACATCCCATTTTTCATTGATCATTAAAAAAGGAGAACAAGAACTGAGGAGTCAGAGGGACCCACACTGTCACTTCTCCAGTAACCCCAAAGCAACTGAACAGGCATATCTCTTTGGAGGGACAGCAAACAGCCGGCAAGAGTTTGATTATTTACCAGAGGATTTCCATGAAAGGTATAGTGAGTAATCGTAACATAATATAGTTATGATATTAAAAAAAAATTATTCACATATTTACTCATTATTTATTGATTTTATTCAGTTTAAGTGCTGTCTGACTCCAAAACAACTCTGGATAGCTCACAATTTAAACAATACAAAATACAATATAAAATATAAAATATAAAAGCCAGTTTGGTCTAGTGGTTAAGGCTAGAAAGGAGACTGAGTTCTAGTCCCTCCTTAGGCATGAAAACCGGCTGGGTGACTTTGGGCCAGTTGCTCTCTCTCAGCCCAACTCACCTCACAGGGTTGTTGTTGTGGGGAAAATAGGAGGAGGAAGGAGTATTAGGTAAGTTCACTGCCTTGAGTTAGTTATAAAAATAATAAAGGCAGAATAAAAAATCTAAATATATATACACACACACACATATACACACACATATACACATACACATACAAGATCAGCATCCATCCAAACAACAATGTATATACAAGAACATATCTAACAAGGGGACCGTATCCACTCTACCACAAAGCCAGATTTTCAAGGCCTTCTGGAAAGCCATCATCATGGGAGCCAAACAAATCTCGGAAGGATATCATTCTAGAGGGCCAGTGTTGCAACAGATGGCATTATGTAATTGAAGGGACCCATAGCATGCCAATTCTGTCAGCATTTACCAGATGAGCAGACACGTGAGAGATAGCTGGTCTATCAAGTAATCAGGCCTTATGCCATGTAGGGCTTTATAGATGATAATCAGCACCTTGAATTGCACCCAGAAGCACACTGGCAACCAGTGCAGCTCACAAGGTGCTGGTGTCACATGGGCAAACCAAGGCATGCTCATCACTTCCCACACCATTGCATTCTGGATCAGTTGAAGCTTCTAAGTGGTCTTCAAGGGCAGGCCCATGTAAAACTTATTGCAATAGTCAGACCATAAGGTGACTAGGGCATGAGTGACTATATGAAGATCTCCTGATCCAGGAAGGGGAGCAACTAGTCCAAACAATGAATCTGTGTAAAGGCCTAATTGGCAACAGATGCCACCTGCTCTCCAAGCAGCAACTGTGAGTCCAACACACCCTCAGATTACACACCAATTTTGAATGGGGAAGTGCAACTCCATTCAAGATTAGATATGGAAAATCCTCAAATCTGTGGAAGGGGAGGAATTAATATCCACACCCAGTCAATCTTAGTAGGATTAAGGTAGAGCTGGTTTCTCCCCATCCAGACCCACACAGTCTCTAGGCTTTGGAAGCAGACCTCCACAACATCATTTGGCTGGGTCAGGGATATCATCAGCTATCACAAATAAAAACTCTACTTATTTTTGACATTACAACACTATTCTCTGGAAGCAGCATATTTTCTTCTTCAGCTTGTGAATGGAAAGTATCTCTTTCATAGAAAAATGCCATTTTTGTTTACTAGATCTCAGTTCTCCATTAGCTTAAAGACTCATTCATCCCATGGAATGATTTTCTACATTGCTGATCAAGCGGAGGAACATTTCATGACCCTCTTCATTGCCCATGGACGACTTATTTATATGTTCAATAGAGACCACCAGAAATTAAGAATTCGAACCCAAGAGAAGTACAATGATGGCCAGTGGCACAATGTAAGTAGGAATTGAAGGATCCAGGGAAAATCTTTATATGCTTTCAAAAAGTGCTGTTTACCCAAAAAAAGTCTGTCTAAATTGGTGATTAATTGAGGTTTTAATGCAATAAAATGTCATACCTTCCAATGACCAGGAATAAAACAGCCCATCCTGCATATACAGTTTTTAAGCTATACCAAAATGTTATGGAGAAAAATGATTAACTGTACTATCCAAATACTGTTATGTACTTCTAGAGAGTGTATTTTTGTCACATCTTGTTCTATTTTATTTATTTATTTATTTTATTGGATTTCTCTGCCGCCCATCTCCCCCACAATAGGGGACTCTGGGCGACTTACAAAAAACATTAAAACTATAAATACATCTAAAACACATAAAACATCCAAAATTTAAAACAATACTAAAGAAAGGAAGATCCAAGCAGATGGAAAATCAGGCTGCGGAGAGCTGGCCACTACGGGGCTAGCCATCCCCCTGCTTGAAGTATTCCCTCCCCACCCCAGGCCAAGTGGCAGAACCAGGTCTTCAAGGCCCTTCGGAAGGCCAGGGGGCCAATCGCACCTCCAGGGGCAGAATGTTCCAAATATTCCAAAAATATTTATATTTTAAAAATATTGAGAAACACTCCAAAATACAGCTGAATGCAATTTATTTCATTATGAGAATGTCTATTGTGATATCTAAATCCACAGTTGTTTACATTATCTAGCTGGCACTGTTGAAGAATGTCAAATAGGATATCATCAGCAAGATAAAGTTACATAAGTTTTTAAAAAATCAGCAGGATTAAGAAGATGAAAAAGGCTAGAAGATGATGTGGGCTGTTTAAAAAATATTTGAATTTTTTTTATATCATACACCAGCCATCTACCTCAAAACTGAAACCTCCAGGATAGCTAAGACTGCATTAAAAAGTACATCAGTAGAATTGCAACAATAAAAATAAAAATAAGGAATAAACAGCAGCAAAAATTAGAGTACAACAGCTCACAACAAAAGTATATCCAGTAAACAACTTATATCATTGTGTGTGTGAGTGTCTGTGTCTGTGTATGTGTTTGTATGTGTGTGTGTGTGTATTCACTTCCATAAAAATGCATAGATATTATACAAATATGAGCTTGTTCGTCTCATAGAATAGGGAGAATCTATGCTACGTGTCTGTTCAGAAATAGGTCCCTTAAACACTGCACTGAGAGAACCAGCTTACTATTTTATTATTTTACTAAATGACAAATTGTTTACTTTTCATACTAAATAAAAAAGTAACAATAGGAATACTAGGAAAATCTCAACCACAACCTTTTCTATTTAAATGTTGGTTGAAAAGTGAGCAGGATAGTAGAATAGCTCTCACAATTTTCTCTAAGCAAATTCCTGTGACATATTTTCCATTATCTTTAATATAAGCATGTTGTTGTTGTTGTTTTAAAAAAGGTAATGTTTGTTCGAGAGAAGAATATTGGTCGTTTGATTATTGATGGTCTCAGAGTACTAGAAGACAGTCTTCCTTATTCTGATAACGCATGGCCAGTTACTACTCCTTTCTACATAGGGGGTGTGGCACCAGGAAAAGCTGCTAAAAATATCCAGGTAAATACATTTTTCTATAATAAAATGTGTCTCTGTGTGTGTGTATTGGTGAGACAGTTAATAGAATCATAGTTGGAAGGTGGCAGAGAGATCGTCTAGTCCAATCCCTTGTCAGCACAGGCCACCACAGCATCTCAACAGATGAACATCCAGCCTGTTTGAAGCCCTGTAGAGCCATGCTGGCTGGGGAATTCTGGGAGTTGAAGTCCACCCATCTTAAAGTTGCTGAGGAACCCTGCTGTAGAGAACTCACCACATCATCTGGCAGCCTGTTCCCTTGGCTGACAGCTTGTACAGTCAGGAAGTTCCTCGTGATGTCTACCCTGAGTTTCCTTCATCATAGTTTCAACCCTTTGGTCCTATCCTTCCCTTCTGAGGCAACAGAGAATCAGTTGATTAGGCTGCTATCATCAAGCCTACTCCATAATCACATACTTTGCTTCTGTCTTGGTTTCCATTTCTTTATAATCACAAGGCTAAAGAAAACAGAAAAATGAAAGCTTTTATCTCTTCCTTACTTCATTTCTGTTTGTTTCCTTAGATTAACTCAGTGTACAGTTTTAATGGTTGTCTCGGCAATTTACAACTCAATGGAAAGCCAGTCACTTCTCCTTCACAGACCTTCAGTGTAACTCCTTGTTTTGAAGGACCATCAGAAGAAGGAACCTATTTTTCATCAGAAGGAGGATATATTATACTTGGTAATGGGTGGTTCTTGTGGTGCTGGCGGTGGTTGTTAAACCTTTAGACTAAAGCCTGTGGCTACTGATGCAAGAGATGGGAAAATATATATTTAGGATTAGCTAGTTAGTTATTTTAAAATTATTCTGGGTGTTCTGCTGTATTACTGGCATATAGTAGGCTACATTTCTCCAAATACTTTTGCATTACATCAAAGGCAGAAATCCTTACAACTATAGCAATGCCTGCATAACCATTATGCTGGTTTCCTGATCCAGTTGAGACTATAACACAATTTCTCAAAACCTGATGGTCTCCATGTATGCAAGGACAATAAATCCAAGAATTCCAGTTTAGATACTGGCTAGAAATTCTGGGTTATAGTCCCAATAGTTGGGGGGACAGGCATCAGTTTAGGGAAGATCATATTATTAACACAATACTATAATTTTACCTTTGCTCAGGTAGAGGAGATGCAAATTATCACTAAACATTTTTAGCCATACAGTGGTTTGTTGGATAAAACCATATCAAGACTATCAGAATTGTACAGGGCACTGTCTCATTAAGAGAAGTTAACCCATCAGCACATTTTCAGGTTGAGATTCTGTTAAGCATGTACACAAAGTACATGAAAGCAAGAATTATACAGCATATCTAAAAGAAATTATTTGAAGTCAGAATTTTAGAGCATAGTACTAAAGAATTGCTCAGAGTCACTGAAATTTAAAAAGTAAACACCTTCAAATTTCCAAAATTAAAAGAGATAAATAAGATCTGTAGTTATTGCTTCATCTTCTATAAAATGTGAGCAATTTCACAGTTAACTTTAGTGGGAAAATAAAACATTTTGTGACTTTTCCTTGCAGATGAATCATTTAGTTTGGGCCTAAAATTCGATGTTGTTTTTGAAGTCCGCCCTCGGCACAGTTCGGGAATACTAATGCATGCACATAATGTAAATGGAGAGTTCCTCAACATACATATGAAACACGGACAGGTATGAGAAAGGACCAAACACTCCTCCCCATTTTTATATTCTGACCTTTGAAAACCAGATGCTCCACTTTTTTTGTCAAGCACCTTGTGTTCCTTACTTTTAATATCAACAAGTTCCAATTGCTGAAATAAGTAACATCATTTATCAAGTGATCATTTATTTATAGCATGCTCCAAAAATATATCAGCTCAACGCAAACATATGTGTGGATATCTGAGGGCTTTTTAAAATGAGTAAGTGGGAACTAAGGGGGAAAAAACCCACAGAATCCTCAAGAGCAAATAAAGAAGTGCTTTTATGATAGACAGCAGCTAAGGGAAATGCCCGTTTTCTTAAGGATTTTATAATATAACGTCCTAGTGCTTATAGGTTCTGAGAATCAGCAAGCCTCCTATCACACTTAGAAATAAATGTTGCAGATATCTGACTTGAAAGCTATAGTGGTGCACTAGTGTATTGAAATATTTAAAATTAAAAACCAGAATTAATCCCCAGTTGAATTTCCACCTAAAATTTAGTAGGCATTCATAGACCATATTCATACTTCATCCCTACCTGCTCCTGATCTCCCCTAATGCCAGCTTAACTCTTGATCTGACCGCCCTAATGCCAGGTTAACTCAGTCTTTAAAAAAAAACCTGCCTGGGCTGAAAAACTACCTCCTTTTCTATGGGGCTTTTCTTAATAAGTTCATCACTTTTTCAAGTAATTTGAGATAGAAGAGTTTCACCCCACCTCCCACTCACCACCAGAAGATGATGTTGTCCACTCCTGCCCCTCCAACAGGGTAACCTGGCAGTGGGAATATGTTGAGTATGCAGTTTTCCCCAAAGCTGCTTTCCACTTATGGGAAAGGCTGCCAACAGGGAGGAGTCAAGAGAAGCAACTGGTAGATACAAAAAAATGTATTGGAGTGCACAGAAGAAGACCTCTGCAATGTAATCCGAAATGAAGCTAGGGAGAAATAAAATAGTGGGTCTAATGTTTTTGCCATCAGAGGCAATGTAGTTCCACTTTTCCAACCTGGACCTTTCCAGATATGGTAAAACTACAAATCCAAAAATTCCCTAATCAGGGTGGCTCTGGAAATTCTGGAAATTTCAGTCATGGCTCACCTGGAAGATGCAGTGTTGGAAAGGTCCAGTGTGTGGGTGGTTAGGTTTGTTGGGCTTTTCAACCTAGCTTATTTATACAATACTTTCTACCATTTCATCTCATGTTTATTAACTGACCTTATCCGTTATATACAAAATGATTTACCTTGAAGAACTTCAAACAGTCTGATGGTTAATGCATAATTTCAAAGATTTCTAATAAGCACACTTTTTAAAAGCTTTTTCTTATTTTTTCTGATTAACGAATTATATTAGAACAAATAATACCCAGTAAAACATATACTTAATTCAGAACATTAAATCAAAATTTGTCTCCCAAATAATTATGCTGTATAACATATAACATATATTATATAACATATATGCTTTACAACATACAGTTCAAATATTGATAAAATCCTGCCTATTCAGCAATAAATCTTACTGAATTTGACAGGCCTTTCTCTACACTGAAAGTGCATGTATAATTGCACCCTAAGCATAAGAAGTAAGCCTTCCTGAGTGACAAAGGGTATGGGAACAAACTTCTATTTCTAGTATAAACCTTGAGGCTGGTGAAATATATTTTAATTTTTTAAGATAAATATTTTTAGGCAATATTAAGATTCTAAATTAGAACTTAATTACTTTACCAGGTTATTGTGAAGCTGAACAATGGCATCAAAGATTTTTCAACTTCAGTTACACCAAAACAAAGTCTCTGTGATGGCAGATGGCACAGAATTGCAGGTGAGTCAACATCACAAGCTCTGTAATAATGGTGATTGTGGATTATCTCTTTAGTTTAAACCCTAAAATACTGAAGAAGCCTCAGCCAGGAGGACATAGTAGACAGGCAAGTCTTTTCAAAACTTTTTTTTTTTTTAATCTGGTGGCCTGGAGGTATGAAAATACTTTATTGTTCTCTTCTGTTTTGCATAACAGTTATTAGAGATGCTAATGTGATACAATTGGATGTTGATTCAGAAGTGAATCATGTAGTGGGACCATTAAATCCAAGAGCAATTGACCACAGAGAGCCCGTATTTGTTGGAGGAGCACCAGGTAAGATTAGTCATTATTATAACACTTTATTTAAAAAAATTAAGACAATGAACTGTTTAACATTTTTATTATTTATTTCAGTTTATTAGCTGCCCAACTGCAGTGGACTCTTTAAAGTGAAGAACACTCCATAAAAGTGTTCTTCACTCATATTGATTTCCAAAAATGTACACAAAACTATTGCTTTGTTTTAAGGCTGTACAATGACCAATAGAAAACATGGGCATTACGTAGAACTTGATGTTTAATGCTTTTATTTGATAAAACAGAGTAATTTATAAACATATAGGAACATTTATTCTTATATCCAAAAAGATTGATGTAATCAGAGATGTTATGTAGTTAGTACTCTAATCACTTAAAAAAAATAACAATTTAGGTTTTGAATTATCTTTAGCATTAATTTCCCCTATGTACTAGAGGCATGTGAAGATATTTCTAAGTGCCTTGAATATCCATTAATACCACTAAATAATTAAATATACTAATAGAACCTCTGGAATAATAATTTCATCACAAGGGAAAATCAGAAGCCAACAATTTTATAAACAATAAACCCTCCAAATCTGCTATCTTTTGAAAACCTTTTAATGATTTTCAGGCTGACAAATAATATATACTAATCATAATGTGTGTGTGTGCGTATGCACATGCATGTGCATGCGCCTTCAAGTCAGTATTGACTCCTGGCAACTGCCTGGACAAGTTCCTGCAGTTTTCTTGACAAGATTTCAGAAGCAGTTGCCATTGCCTCCTTCCTAGGGCTGAGAGGGAATGACTGGCCCAAGGTCACCCAGCTGGCTTTGTGGCTAAGGCAGGACTAGAACTCACAGTCTCTCAATTTCTAGCCTGGCACCTTAACCATTACACCAAATTGGCTCTCCACTAATCATAATAAATCTTCATATATATAAATATAGTACAAATTTAGCCATTCAGAATACGTTAATCCTATAATATTTATTAACAGTCACAGTATATTGCATATTGCATAATAAATAATAAATACTATTGTTGAGCTTAGAACTATGGGGAACTTAGGGAGGTTCCTTAGAGCACATTTATCCCTCTAATTCAGGCTTATCTATACAGTGTGATAGTTTTCAAGAGAGTATGGAAATGCCATGGATTAAATCTAGATCCTTCTGCCTTCAAACTGTTCTCTATCATAGATTAGACCTTCCCCCTTAGCCATTTTATATCTGAAAAATTTACAGTGATAAAACAATGTGACTAAGCACTCCATATATTTAATGGATGCTTAGCTCTCTCACTTTTCCAAATCTGTGGAAAAAGAATAAAGCACAAATTCTAAATAACTCAACTCATGAATGCTTCTGTTTCATTTGGGTATATTTTCTTTTCCACTGCTGTGCCACAGTCCATCTCAGCAGCCTGCAACCATTTAGGGCCATATCAGACATTTGAAAAATGCTCAAAGAACATGGCTGCCATGGAAAACCTGTCCAGTCACAAAATGGCTGCCATTTACAGTCAGTCATAAAACATCTGTTTATCAAAAGGGAAACTGGGGAAGTGGGTCCCTGCTAACTCTCTCACTACTCCTCCAAGTTGTATATTAAACTGTTAGCTTCAAATTAAATATCTGAATCATGCATCCAAATCAAAGGTTCATACAGCTCTAGCATCAATCTTCAGCACATTTTCCCTCAACCCCACCCTGAAAACAGACATATTTACAAAGCATTTGGCTGCAGCCATTCACTATTTCTGTTTTCCAAGAACACCTATAAAACCAATGTGTTTGAAAATAAAGGTGATTTTGGAGGAGGATGTTTTACTTTGTACCTTCTTTTTTTATTTTAAAAGTAGATCAGTTGAGAATTTAAAGAACAGGATAGAGCAACTAGCAGGCCCTATAAGAAACATGTTTGTCATACCATTTCCATCCTTTTGAGTAGGGGTCCCCTGATCTTGAGCTTTCTATGAAGCTTCTGGAGGAGGGAGACCACCACTGTCTGTCAAATCCTCTTTCCAATGTATTTCTCCAGCTCCAACCTACAACCTTCTTTTCTTTCTTTTAGTTTCAGAATGTCTCAAAGATTTTTTTTTAAACAAAAAAAAGTTCAATTTATTTAAAAACTTAAAACACAATAGAAGCAGTACTAAGTTGGGTAATAAGTGTATTTTAAAAACATCATATTCCAGTTAAATCCACTGCCAGCAACATATTTGCATTTAGATACTGTAATATCATTTGTGAACAACTTATGGCTAATAGTGTTTTTAACTTCTCCACAGAAGCTCTCCTGACATTCAGCCTAACCACACGTAATTCCTTTACTGGATGCATCCGTAACTTTATGATTGATGAAAGGCCAGTGATTTTCAGTAAGGCAGCTTTGGTCAGTGGCGCTGTGAGCATCAACATATGTCCTGCCATTTGAAAGGCTGGTACTACAAAACTACAAGGATATATACAGCACTGAAGAAGCAGCAAAAGCTGTGCTGTGTTCAATTTTCAGTATCAGAAGAATTAAAATATATCACTTGTTTTAAATACATGACACAGCATAAAGCTTACAATCATTATAGCAGCTTTGTATGCAGTTTTTATTTTTGGAAATGCAGATTCCTAACCTGTATTGGGAAAAGCCATCTCTATTATAACTGGGGAATGAAAATGACCAACCCAGTGGGCAGAAATGTAAATCCACTATAGTAATAGTCGTAGACATGCCTGACTCTGCACTGGATAATAGCATTGTGCAAATCAACAAGTCTGATGTCACTGCTTTGCATCTGAAGACATACCATTCCCCTTTCATAGAGTAAGCTCCAAAGAATTCCCTTTGACAGTAGCTATTGTCAGCATTTCAGGAGCAAATGACTTGGCTGCTGTGGGTTTCAACTTCAATCCACTAGAAATCATTTTATCCCAACAGGAGTTTGATGATAAACCTCAGTTGGGTGCTGTGTCTTGGAGTGAGTTAATTCTGTTCATGGTGTGTTTTGCTGCATGTATCTTACAGAATAAACTATGTAACAGACATGTTTCACTAAAACAGTATTTTCTGAGTTTCCTTTTCCTATATTTTTTTGTTCAATTAGATTATGGTAAACTGGTATAAATTTTGTTCAATTTCCAAAGCCCATTGAAGCCCTATAAATTTTAAAACTTTTTAAATCTGCTTCTACACATAATAAAATAAATTGATCCATTATTAGCAAAAGTAGACATTTTATGGATCTGTACTTGTTTTATAGATCTATTTAAACTACATAATTCTAACCTTAATGGTAATTATTAGAAAATCAGATTTTCACCCTATGAAAAAGGAGTTATATAAGTGGAAGTAAAGTTATATATTTATTAAACTAATTATAAGGGAAAAGGTGGTACTTAACTATACTAACTTTCCATTTTAACATTTTTCTCAAATAATATTCAGCCTTGACATTAGATATATACTGAACTGCACATGCTTTTTAACTATCTAAAATGTTCAAAATTCCAAATGCCATACCTACAATCCTAACTTTTATAGGATTTATTTATTCATTTTCCTACAGTGAAATGAGAAACCATGCCAGTTGACATGAAAAGAATAATCTTTAATACAAATATTAAATAATATAAAAGAAACAAAATATGTTGTCTATACCCAGAAATTTTTATAAAACATTTGTTGGTAATACTTAATGTTAAACCAAAAAAAAATTATTATTCTAGGTTCTAGCCCTCCTAAATGTAAATTCAGAATGTCAAGAAATATTTGTCCCATCTCTTGCAGTTACCAAACATCTTCCCAGGATAACAACATACTTATCCTCTATCAATAATCTAACAAAGACTGAGGCTCTGTGTGTGTGTGTGTGTGTGTGTACACACATACACACACACAAGGGGCAAGTACCTTGCACCAAAACGTATCTTTGGCTGGGAATACATGTTCCCTAAAATTATCTGAAGGTAGAATACAGAGCAGTTAGTTACCTTTATATTTAAGGCTGATAGCACTTCTATACTGTCACTATTTTTACTCCCCAGTATCTCCAGAGCACAAGGCTGACTAACATTCATCTTCACTTCTGCTAGCTTCCAGAAACCACAAACTATTCAGTGATTTTCTCCAGCAGACTAATACAAAAATTGACACCTATTACTTAAATTACTGCAAATCAAGATATAATAAAAATACCACCAACCCCATACTACATAAAAGAAAAATAAAACAAATCCAACAGTTTATATAATGAGGAAAAGCTTTTCACCTGTTTAGGGGTCTTTCCTCCTACAGTTAAAATTCTTTTGCAAGCTATGAAGCTAAAAAGATAGTGTGTCAACATTTTTGCAAGCAAATAACATTCCCAGGACTGCTAATCATATTGCTTACAGGTGCTGGAGAGGGACAAGTACAGTGGGGCGAAAAAGTATTTAGTCAGCCACCAATTGTGCAAGTTCTCCCACTTAAAAAGATGAGAGAGGCCTCTAATTTTCATCATAGGTATACCTCAACTATGAGAGACAAAATGAGGAAAAAAATCCAGAAAATCACATTGTCTGATTTTTAAAGAATTTATTTGCAAATCATGGTGGAAAATAAGTATTTGGTCACCTACAAACAAGCAAGATGTCTGGCTCTCACAGACCTGTAACTACTTCTTTAAGAGGCTCCTCTGTCCTCCACTCGTTACCTGTAGTAATGGCACCTGTTTGACCTTGTAATCAGTATAAAAGACACCTGTCCACAACCTCAAACAGTCACATTCCAAACTCCACTATGGCCAAGACCAAAGAGCTGTCGAAGGACACCAGAAACAAAATTGTAGACCTGCACCAGGCTGGGAAGACTGAATCTGCAATAGGCAAGCAGCTTGGTGTGAAGAAATCAACTGTGGGAGCAATAAGTAGAAAATGGAAGACATACAAGACCACTGATAATCTCCCTCGATCTGGGGCTCCACGCAAGATCTCACCCCGTGGGGTCAAAATGATCACAAGAACGGTGAGCAAAAATCCCAGAACCACACGGGGGGACCTAGTGAATGACCTGCAGAGAGCTGGGACCAAAGTAACAAAGGCTACCATCAGTAACACACTATGCCGCCAGGGACTCAAGTCCTGCAGTGCCAGACGTGTCCCCCTGCTTAAGCCAATACATGTCCGGGCCCGTCTGAAGTTTGCTAGAGAGCATTTGGATGATCCAGAAGAGGATTGGGAGAATGTCATATGGTCAGATGAAACCAAAGTAGAATGTTTTGGTCTAAACTCAACTCGTCGTGTTTGGAGGAGAGAGAATGCTGAGTTGCATCCAAAGAACACCATACCTACTGTGAAGCATGGGGGTGGAAACATCATGCTTTGGGGCTGTTTTTCTGCAAAGGGACCAGGACGCCTGATCTGTGTAAAGGAAAGAATGAACGGGGCCATGTATCGTGAGATTTTGAGTGAACACCTCCTTCCATCAGCAAGGGCTGAAGATGAAATGTGGCTGGGTCTTTCTGTCAGGTTCAGCTGGCACTGCACGCCTAGGAACTTGCCCAGCCGCGCTTTAGTCAATTTCACCGCTCGAGCGCTAGCGCAGAAAGAGGAAATGCGAAACCGCAAGCTAATGAATGGGCCACCTGGCGCCACTTCACTAATCTGGAGCGGATGCGTTGTGTTAACGCCAGAGGGCCGCGGGCGCTATAGACAAAGGAGAGAGCCGCGGAATTGAGGAAGAGATCAGCGCGCGAGGGGATGCTCCCGGCTGGGCGCGCGACAGAAGCCCCTACGAAGGCAACGACCACGCCATAGGCAACAACAATAAAAGAAACAAGAGAACTGGGCTGAACCTGCCATTCCAGTAGAAGGGGGGGATTACAGGGGGCAATCTGCAAGCTAATTTGTAATATGTAACCTAGCAATGGGGCCCGCGGGGGGATTGAGACAACTATAAAGGAGTAATGTAAATGTACCAAGCCAGTCCTGGCTTTGCTTTTGACTGCTACGTTACGCATGAGTAAACCTCTTTTGTGAACCACACGTGTCACGGGAGTTTCTCTGTCGAACGGGGCAAACCTTACACTTTCAGCATGACAATGATCCCAAACACACCGCCCGGGCAACGAAGGAGTGGCTTCGTAAGAAGCATGTCAAGGTCCTGGAGTGGCCTAGCCAGAATCCAGATCTCAACCCCATGGAAAACCTTTGGAGGGAGTTGAAAGTCCGTGTTGCCCAGCGACAGCCCCAAAACATCACTGCTCTAGAGGATATCTGCATGGAGGAATGGGCCAAAATACCAGCAACAGTGTGTGAAAACCTTGTGAAGACTTAACAAAACGTTTGACCTCTGTCATTGCCAACAAAGGATATATAACAAAGTATTGAGATGAACTTTGATATTGACCAAATACTTATTTTCCACCATGATTTGCAAATAAATTCTTTAAAAATCAGACAATGTGATTTTCTGGATTTTTTCCCCCATTTTGTCTCTCATAGTTGAAGTATACCTATGATGAAAATTACAGGCCTCTCTCATCTTTTTAAGTGGGAGAACTTGCACAATTGGTGGCTGACTAAATACTTTTTTGCCCCACTGTACATCCTAAATGATGCTGAAACTCAGGAGAAAGAGGCAACATGAGGCAAGAGTTCCCCCCAATGGGAAAACAAACCACCAACAAAATCTGCAGCGTTGCAATGAAATACCAGCTTTGTTCCACTTTCAGATATACTGGTATCAGAATAGGGGAAAAAATTACTTAGCTCTTGAATACCAACAACATTAAGGGAAAACTGGGATTCAGAGCCAAGTCTGAACTGATGCAACATCTGGTACAAGGTGATTACAAGTCACTTGCCTCTTCCCCCCAGAGATACCCATGGGAAAAATAGGGCATGTAGAAGTACTCTTATAAAAATAGTAAATTGCCTATTACTAAATAAAACATCAATTCTTAGGATTCTATAGTATTTACACAGCCAAGTATAAGGCAAATTAATGAATATGTTTCTTCTTGGACTATTCTCTGCAAGGATACAAAAGGTCAAAACTCTCTCTTTTGATGAACCAAAATATGCAATCAAGTCTTCCTTCTGCTTCATGTGCATTTTACCATCTGCATGGGAATAACGGTCAGTGATAAACTTCTATTTATCCGCCTCAAAATAAGTAGAGGCAAAATTACAACCAATAAATGCCTCTAGCATTTGAAGGTCAATATATCTACAAAACAGAGAACAGCAAGCTTGCACACTTCAACTTTTTTGAATAAACAGACAAGTTTCCATTTTCCATCCAAGAGTATACCATTTTCATTATACAGTTTACAGTATTTTCAGTTCGTTTTTGTAAGAGTTCTGGATACTTGATTGTTAAACTGCTTCTTGATTGCAGTACTCTGGATGTTCTGATTGTATATTATACAAGTTACTTGCATGTATAATGCACTAATGTCATCAAATTGTATTATCTATCCAGGCCCACCTTTTATTTCCTTACTTTACTCCAATGATTTCATTGAGAAGCAGTTTTATAACAATTAATCTGTCATATGAACCTGCTACCCAAATTTCTATTTTCCTAAGAACTAGGGAATTTTTTTTCCTTTGAGGCAGAGGTATTAATTTGTGATAGCAAAAGCCATTATACAACTTCAGTCACTTATCAGACTGATTTGCATTCCTGACAATCAACATATCACACAGTAAGAAAGTGGCAATACTGTCATAGTTAATGAGTCCTGAAGGAAAGAAACAAATTATAACTGTTAAGCAGTGCTGATATTTTTTCAGAGCCACATAAACTATATTTCACTGTACTGTATGTACACTTGGTTTACCTCTTCTCAGAGCTACCCAGATTAGCTAGGTTTATCTAGGCTATTACAAAGTCATTGTGAAAAAAATCATGTTCAATTATGATCTTAACTAATTGTGACATTTAGCAATATTTCCTTTGTGCTGAAAATTTATACACACTTAGAACTTTCAGTAGTACTAAAAATGCAGGAAAGAGATAAACAATCAAAATTTTTAGAATGGTATAGTTTAATGTGATACTGTTTCCACTGGAGGAAGATGACAGGCTATCATAATGTACTCCTGGTTTCAGACCTGAAATTGCACACCCAATGGCCAGCAGTTAAGCAGGCTAGAACAGCTTAACTCAGTGTATTAACTGTACCTATTTCAAGATTATCAGAGAGACTCATCCTTTTGTTATATTTGACTCAGATTAATTTACTGTCTCAGCAAATGGCAGCATGTCACTGACCCTGTCTAGGCTCAGAAGCTAAGCCAGTCAGGCCAAAGTGCGACTTAGAGAAAATGCCTCAATAGAATACAAGGGCTATTAGCAAAACCCCACACCATGGAAGAAACCAGTAGCAAGCCACTTCCATATAACTTGAAGGATATTTTACTTTTTAACTTGTTCTACAGTATGGATATCTGCTTTTAGAAAGGGAAACTTCTGCTGTTATTTGTATTTTTCCCCTAATCATGAACACAAATTATTGAAATCTGGGGAATAATTACTATGTATTCTATTCACCAGTATTGAGTAATGGGGGGGGGGAATTAATGTTAGAAAAAATCCAACTTTTCTAAATCAGAACAATGAATTCAGAAGCCACAAAATCAGTATTCAGTGCTAAATCACTACCCTTCCACAGTTCCAGGGCAGCAAAAGATCACCCTACATCTGCACACTACTATTCCTCCTTTTAATGTGGTTGATACATTATCTGAAATGTTTCACCAATTTACATATGTATGTATATGTATTATTTATATATATGTATGTATGTATGTATGTATAGTTACAGTTTAAATAGTAACACAGAAACCCCTATAAACTAGCAAATATCAAAACCCTGTTTTAAAATCAGGGAAAATGAAGAGCAACATAAACTATTTCTAGCTCTATGATCTATTTCCTCTCAGAATACTGTACTCTGTGTTTCCCAAACGGAGGATGGAAGGGGGGTGAGATCCAGACGGACTCGGACTTCCATTTTCACTAAGTGCTGGCCAGCATGAACACTTACTCATACGGCTATAAGAGAGCTGACATCCTACTAATCTGGAGGGCTCACTAGTTTGGAGGAGGCAGCACCTACAACCCTGGCTCAAAATTAAGCAGTTAGATTGAGTTATAAACTAGTCGAAAAAACGTCCAAAAAAGCACTTCGGTAATTGCCGCCAAAAACGTAACATGGATGTGTTCTCGGATCACCAGGAGCCGTAGTCGACTCCAAGAAGCCTATGGCTTCATTTCGATTATCACCCCGCGAAGACAAGACCGTCGGCAGCGGTTGGTTGCCAACGGCTGGCGCCACGTTTCCCGCTGCTACGTGAAGAGATGGAGCCTCTCTTTCATGAATCGTGCCGGTTAGCATCGCGAAGGAAGAACCAAACAAGCGGCAGCTCTTTCCAAATATTCTGACATACCGCTGAATGGTCAGTTTAACATAGCTCTAATCCGCGAAAGGCGCAAGTGAGCCTCAGACATCGGCAGGCGTCAGCGTACGTGCCCAAAGCAAAAGACGAAATATCCCCTCCTCCTGCTCCTCCTCCTCCTCCCCCCCCCGGAAACGATTACGCCCGCAGTGTCCGTTGGTTTGAGCGCGCGCGACCGTCCAATCAACAGAGTGAGGAACTGAAGCCGATTCCATACGGAGCGCGAGCTGGGGGGTGGGGGGTATTTTCAGGCGCGACCTAAGTCAGACGCGAGACCCGCGCGAACGGCAGGCATGACGCAGTCCGTAGTAGTCCAGGGTGAGCGTGCAAGTAATTCCCTTTCCCCCTAGTCTTTTTTTCTTTAATTTTTCCTTCTTACGGCTCCATGACCGATGTCTCCCTCCACTCTTTTTTTTTCCTATCTCACAATACAGTAGGTCAGTGCGGAAACCAGATAGGCTGCCGCTTCTGGGATCTGGCGTTACGGGAACACGCGACTGTTAACAAGGTAATAAACCCCGCCCCTTAAAAACACGCGGCACGCCCACTACTGTGAGCGCGTGCGTAGTTATGCCGCTGAAGGGTTCCTTTTCACCCCCTTCCCTTCTGAGGTGGCGCATTGTTTAAAAAAAAGAAAAACACCGGGGCTTTATTCCCTTGTTTTGCCATTATGGTCCGGCCGCGTAAGACCACAGCAAATACTGTACCCACTCGGAGCGCAGCAACAAAGAATCCCTCCTTTGTGGCGGGGTAATTGTCGCATCGCCATCATTCTCAGCGCCACGGTGAGGCGCTGCAGCCCTTCTGTTGCCGCGGTTTTGTTCTGCCGCAGTTCTGTTCCGGCGGCTGGTTACTGTGGTTACGGTCCCGCCCGGCGTTCTGTTGTCATGGATAAGGCGGCATGACTACGATTCCAGTGACGTTCTGGAGTTCCCCGACAAACCGTCACGTGGAATGTGATTCCAATTAAAAACCATCAACTCCCTTTTACTTTGAGGGCGGATTGGAAACTTTCTCCTTCCCTGAGTAACACGGCTTCGCGCGGATGCACCTCTTTGATTATAGATTATGTGCCATCAAGTCGTTTTCGGCTCCTAGCGACCACATAGATGTTCTCCGTGATGATCTGTCCCTAACCTGGTCCTTCAGGTCTCAGTGGTGTACTCATCACCACTGTAACTGTGTCCCTCCACCTTGCTGCTTGCTGCCCTCTTTTCTTTCCTTCCACCTTTCCCAGCCTTAGAGCCTTTTCCAGAGAGCTAGGTCTTTGCATAAGGTATTGGAAGTAGGATAATTTGAACTTGATTATGTGTGCCTCAAATGAGAATTCAGGATTGACTTGTTTTATGATCCATTAGTATGTTTTCTTGGCTGTCCACAGTATTCTCAGGAGTCTTATTCAACACCTTTGAATAAGTTCAAAATGTACACCTTTTTGCCCCATGGTATTTACCAAAAGCAAGATACACGCATTACGGTTTTCTTAATGGTACTTTTTTGTTACCTGCAGTGGAAATCTGGAGAAACCATCCATAAATGAAAACAAGAAATAATGTGAGACAGGGAGTGTAATCAAGATCCATTATATCTGATTTGAAGGTCTGTGGGAGGAGGGGAGGCAGTCTGAACTTATATAAATTAAAGGATAGGTTATACTTGGAAGCACTATTTCTAGTGTATTTATATGTGATGGTATGAAATAGATTTAGAATCAGAAAAAAATGCTAGGATCTACAGCAGGCCTAGCCATCATAGAATAAGGATGAAGTGAGCTGTAACTCACGAAAGCTTATGCCTTTTTAACAAATTTTTTTCAGTCTGAAAAGGTACTACCAAACTCCTCGGTAGTATTAATTATTTTAATTCACAATATTATAATATCCCAGATGTGTTGGGATATTACAGTTGTGTTATTCATGCTTTTGAATGATACTGGTAATTTGTCCTTTCTCATTTCTTCAGATAGTTATTAACATAAATTCTACTGTAAGATTTTGGGTGTTCAGTATGACTTTGAGCCTTGGTATTTATTGCCTTACAAATTCATCTGTCAAAAAATCCAAAGCCATCTTGCAGCATTGTAGTTGAAATAATTTAGGGAATGTATCTGTCTAAGATAACAAGATATACACATTATGTGTTCTTTGAATCATAAGGATGATTTTTGAAATACAATAGGGAGTATAATCTCAAAAAGTTATTTTTAAATATTTATGCTATAAGTTATAGTGCAGGTTCCAAATTCAGTTTTTACTTACAAAGGTGTTTTTTTTTTAATTTTAGAAAGGACTTTATGATGAAGCATTAAGCAGTTTCTTTAGAAATGTGAACACTAGGTAAGTTTCTTTGGGTAGTAATATGTTATGTGAGACACTTTTGCTTTTAAAACTGTTTGGTGTGTGTAGAGAGATTCTTTTGTACCAGGCTTTGCACTGCTGGAAGCTAGTTAGCATTTTGTCCAATCTCATGAAAGATAAAGTTCTGGCATTCATGGTATGGCTTTATGGTTCACTGTATGTCATTGATGTTGTGTATGTAATCTGCTCGGGTACATAATCCTGAGTAGACTCAGTGATTATGAGCGACTCAGTGGGGTTTACTTAAGTGAGTATAGAATTGAAGCTTGTATCTGTTCATCTTTGGTGTTTGTAAATATGTGAAATCCCAGAGATTCTATAATGATACTCATGTCAACTTGTTGCAGAATTAAAGTATGTTACAGCATTGTCATTATTTTAACTGGGCTGTCTGACCGTATCATAGTTCTTAGTACTTATTGTTTTAGAATAATGCCACAGTTCCATTTATCAGTTTCAGAGCTATTAGGTCTGAGCTGGAAAAATCCAGATGGCCATAAGTTGGCAGCAAAGACTCGGGCGGGGGGGAGTTTACTATATCCCTTTGCTGCCATCACATGGTCATCCAGATTTTTGTAGCTCAAGTTTCAGTTGTTATCCTCCATGGCCTGAGCAAACAAGCCTATGCCCAAACAAGATTTCCGCTGCTTGCACAATGTAGTTGTATCTTTTTGGTTTGCCAGTATATTGAACTGCTGTAACTCCATCACTTTATCAAGTTGCACTGAAGAAAAACCTCTTATTTGGCTCATTTAGTCTTCCAGTGTTATCTTATTGAGATCCTACTGAAAGGATTACATATGCCAAGGATCTTTTTTTCTTTTTTAGTATTTATGTTTCTTTATTTCATATTAGGAAAAGTTTTTTTCAGTTTTTATGTGTTAGTGTTTCTCTTCTATAAAATGAGAAAGTGTGATGTTACCTGCAAAGGCAGGCTTATCCTTATCCATGATTATAACTAACTGACTTCTGATTTTTCTAGAACAGATGGTGACAGTGCTGACATTTCCAGAAGAAAAATCTGTTCCTTGAAAGCACGCGTAAGAGGGGAAAATATTTAATTTAACCCATTCTTTTGCTTTGTAGACTATAAAATGTTCTTAACTTGGAAAGTTGTATTATCAAATATATTTACCCTGCAACTATACAAAATAATATTTATAGAGTATCAATTCATTTAGGAATATGATTAGTTAAACAAGGTGAGGCCTTTGTGCCATTCAGCTTTATATTTTGTAAAGTTCTATATATTACCAGCTCATATTTAGCTCCCATTTTCAAATAGATAGGACAGGGAATGCAATAATCCCCTTGAAAAGTGAACTATCAGAAGGAATTTTACTGTGCAGGTTGTAACACTGTTATAACAGGTCAAATATAAATTCTGTCTCACACATACACACATGCATACACACAGTGTAGGATTAGCAATAAAGTAAGTAGTTCATTTAGTTATTAATATTTAAATATTTAGTATTATATATCTACTATAATTTCAAAAACAATTTTTTTCAATAAATTTATTGTGAGTATAGTCTGAATAGGAAATTGAAAAAGGAAAATAAATAACCCCTTTGCAGATAGGATTACAGAGAAAAATCTGCCTGCACAGATGCCTCCCTTGATCAAAACTGTCTGTGATGGTTGCTAGATAGTTTTTCCCCTTTTACATTCAGCTGTCAGAAAGTGTTGATATACAATATCAAGAATCAAATTTGTTTTTCCTGAGCAGTTTTGTCTTATTTAATGGATATTTAGTCACTGCTAAAGTACTCTTGGTTTGAATATCATTGTTAAAACTGCAAGGCTTGATCAGAGATATTTCAAAAAACTGATGATGCTGGGGCTTAGAAAATATGCTTGTTGAGAAAAGATCAGGTTTATATATCCAGTTATCTAAGACATAATAGCAAGCATTTATTTTAGTAAGACCATATCTTTTCAGTATAAAAGTTACAGTTATTATTTGTGTATGTAAACAAATGTGTACATTTAATCCTGGAGCTATTTTAAATCAGGGTAATTGAAATTAAATTTTCATTTTCATCTAAGAGTATTTTTCTGGGCATATTTTTTCTGGAGTCAACTTTTTTAATTAAAAGTGTATGTGAAAATTAAACAAAGCAGATCTCTAGTTTATTTTTATGTCCTGTTTGTAATGGTATACTGACTGTGAGTCTAAATTATTTTTATTCTGCTCCCTAAGGCTCTACTGATTGACATGGAAGAGGGTGTGGTGAATGAAATTCTTCAGGGGCCATTGAGAGAAGTATTTGATAGCAAACAGCTGATCACAGATGTTTCTGGCTCAGGAAACAATTGGTAAGAATAAATTCAGTTTCATAAAATCTTCAAGCAGATTCTTTTTTTAAAAAACTACAAATTCAATAGAAATGGAAAAGAAAACTCTTTTGCCTCTATCTTTTGCACTTTCTGCAATCCCTGCAATAAATAAGGATATTAAAATGAGCATTCAAACCACAAAATAATAATTGTTCTGCCAAATATTTCATATCTTCTGTGTCTTTCTTCCTGGAGTTTGCATGCTTCCATAAATAGATGTATCATGTTTTTGCTTATAATTGTATGGACCTATTCGTTATAATTCTTTGTATCCCAATGTTCGGGATATAAACCTTTACATGATGGCTTATCAGAATCATTCCAATAGGACAGTTGGTAGTAAATAGCCTGTGAGGAGAGGAAACAGTCCAGATGGGACAAGAGCAGTCAGTTTGCCTGCCTTTTGAAATACCTCTCCTGGGACAGTTGGTAGTAGACGGCTTTGTGGGGAGGGGGAATCCAGCTGGACCAGGTTCTTGTGTCAGTCACATGCTCATCTGTTCCTAACTGCTGCCACCTCATTCCATTTGGTCATCTAAGAACGAATTGGAGCAGGTGACCAAAGAGAAGAGTTAGACCTTTAAGCCCCCAAAATCCCAAGTTCATAAAAATGCTCTTAAGAGAGATTTCAAATTACACGGAAGTTATGTAAATATCAAAGGTACCAAGGCATAAAGCAGTGCTAATCTTAACCAGGAAAGAAGGAGGGGCATCATAGACAAAATGCTCAGAAAAGTGATTGGTTGATTATGCAGTCATAAATATTTGTAAATAAAATAAATGATGTTTATCTCTGAGACCAATTTACAGACTAAATGGAAGTTAAAAACTAGCAATGCTGCTAAAATCTGTAGTTATCAGATTTGGAACACTAATATGCCTGGTTAGTAATATTACTTCAGTTCAAATAACAGCTCAAAATGTAAACGAATGTTTTATATTTAATCAGAATCCATGTTTAAGTCTGTTTTTGTCCCAAGTCATAGTCACCTTAAGGGTAATCTTTTTCAGGCTCCAGGATCTATGGGCAAGTCCAGAAAAGTTCCTGGCCCTGATAGGAGCAAAAAGTATGATGTGTCATGTTTGACCTGCTCTGATCAGACTTGATGAAGGTCTCCACTCCAGTGACCCATAGTTTATTAATTTAAGAAGTTTCTGTAATGAGAATTTTTTTCTGGGCAACTCCCAGCAAAATTAAAAATACAAAAAAGGGACAAGTTCAGCAGATAAAATCATGTAAGGAAAGGGATAAGTCTGTGAAAATTAATCAGCCAATTGCATACATCATCTTAAGTTGCATGTGAAGGCTAGAAGAGTGTGGATGAGGAGTGGTTTATTGGCATCAATTTAACTGTTCCATGCTGGTTTATTGTTGTTTTTTTCCATTTCAGTGATTTTTTTTTTCTTCACGGTGGTAAAGAATGCCCTTAAACAGACAAAAATGTAGCCATTTCTATCTGTGTCAGCCAGCTTTTGCCCTTGCTGGCTGTGTAGTGGGAAAAGCAAACCAGTGGGACCAAAAGAGGAGAAAGGGGCTGAGAGGCTTCCTTCCATCCACCATACTGCATGTGCTTAAATCTGAATCCAATGCATACGAGCGCAGAAGATGTCAGCACTAGAACAGGATAGCATATTAAAGGTCTTTTATTTTCAGGGCTGTGGGTCACAACGTGTATGGATGTCAGTACCGAGAGCATATTACTGAAAAGTTGAGGACTAGTGCAGAGCACTGTGACTGTCTGCAATGCTTCTTTGTCATTCATTCAATGGGAGGGGGTAAGTATTGCTCTAGTCCCACAGCTGTAGCCATGAAGGTGACATGAAGGAAAACTTACATATGTATACTCCAATAAGAAATGTCCATTTTATGCTGTAGTGTTTGAAAGAAACCTCTGACTTCTGAGAGTTGAATACAACATCAGAGTTGTTTTTCTGCTTGCTGTAAGCAAGCTTTTTTTTCAGGTTCTTTCCATTTTCACATAGCTGGTCATGTTATTGGAAGTATTGTTGCACTGGGCAAAGTACACCAATTGTTGCTTACAAATATTCTGTAAAAACAATGCAGTAATCTAAAAAACTCACTACATTGAAAACAGAAATTTAAAATAAATAAAGGAGATACCCTGCAATGTTTCATTGACTTCAAAAAGTGTATTCATTAAAAATTATTAGTGGATCTCAGTGGAATTTTTTAAATTTACATTGTCTGGGTTTATCTACTTTACAAAAGTTGCCATTAGCTTACTTTTAAGTCCTTTGACACAGTATATGAGAGTTCTTGCATTTCATAACGCCACTGAACACAAGAAAAGTTCTGAGATGTAAGATTCTGGGATTAAATCATCTCCACTACCATTTGTGCATATTTAGGGTCTTCAAGAAGGAAGAAAGGTTTGTCTGTTTCATGTGCAACAAAATATGAGCTGTCACCTTGTCCTCTGAATACTTTGCATAGTACTAAACTCTGAACACAAAGAGAAGCTGTCACTGTATGTTAGCTCACAGTGAAGCAGTTCATGAACACTTAAGTAGTTTAATTGTGGTCCTCTGCTGTTATCATAATAATGCAGAGCTTTTCAAACTATTCCGCAGAACCCTGGAAAATCTGATGGGGTTCCATGAGAAAATAAGGGCCAAAAAAAAAGTTCACTCAAACACAGACAATTTTCTCACTAGAGCTTTGCCTCTCAATAAGGAAGTCTTGGATTTTTTTAAAAAAACAGGTTTCACATCCTGTTTAGTTAAGGGATGTATATTCTGTGAGTTGCATGAATATCACTTTTGCAAAAATTAAGGATGGGAGACAGTGTGGCTTCAAGTCTGACTGTAAACACATACATATCCCTCAAAGCCTAAAAAACAGGCCAAATCAAGCTGTGAAATACTGTATGGACATTTTGGTACCAAATCAGTAGCACAATTCTGGGCCTTCCCCCCCCCCCCCCCCGCCAACTAGGGTTTTTGTTTTGGTTGTTGTTTTCAAAGAATGAGAATGGAAGCTGTTTGTCTCCCAGAGGCCTCCTGCTATCATTCCCACATTTAAAAATATCCACAAAAGGTGAAAGCTTTATTGCGGGGGGAGGGGGTACTGCAACCAAAAGCGTTTCAGAACCCTGTCTTTCCATGACAGAGTCTTATTTAGCCCTCCAAGCAAGCAAATAATTTATTGAATAAGTCTCCAGACATTTCAAGTATGCTAAAGGGAACAACAACACATACATAGATCTTAAAACACAATATTGTTATTAAAGCTAAAATTAATACATTACAAACGTTAAAATTTAGATCTAAAGCCTTTTAACCTTTGTGACTTAATACTTTAAAATGTTTAATAAATTAGAATAAAAACATAAATTCTTCTAGTCCCACTCCTAGAAGAGAAAGAACAAAACAATCCAAAAGTATATGGCAGAGTAATTCAGATTTCTTCTTTCCTTGTATCATTTTAAGAGTAGTTATAATATCATAATAAGAGATTTCATTGTGAAGTGCCACCTTAAGAGATCAGAATAAGTTTTCCAATAGATGTTAATTCCAACAAATTGTGTAAACATTGATTTTGAATTTTTAAAAAACATCATAATTTATAAGAAATCCAGAATACCAAAATACACTTGTCATTGTAGCTATTTTCTGACTTCTTCTAGGAACAGGATCTGGTCTTGGTACATTTTTACTAACAGTCCTTGAAGATGAATTTCCAGAAGTATATAGATTTGTGACTTCAGTTTATCCATCTCGTGAGGACGATGTCATTACATCTCCATATAACAGTGTGTTGGCTATGAAGGAACTCAGCGAGCATGCTGACTGCGTATTGCCAATTGAAAATGAGGTAAGCATTTGTCAGGTCCTGAGAATTTACATTAGAAGCATAGTTCTTTTCTGTCTTTCATATAATAATAAACTTTACAGTACAAGTGCTGAACTGATAGCTCCTGCCTGCTTTTTCTGTTATAGAACTATTCCAAGTCAAGACCAGTGACAACTTTGCTTTTTAAAGTGAACAGAAAAGCCATTTTTACACTTTTTTTTATAAAAACAAAATATTTTCTTCTTAAAGAAGTATATGACCAATATGTGTACACTGTATGTACATGTGCATGTTTTTCTGCTGTTTAACAGGAATTAATGGCTTTTTGTATCTTTTGTATCTTTTGCTTAGTTCTCTACACTGATTTAACATATGTTTGGATGTTAAATTTATGAAGCATCTTGAAACTTTTTAATTAAAAAAATGGTTTATAAATATTTTAATAACAGCGTTATTGTTTACATGTATATCCCATCTCTAGGAGCCCAAGGCAGTATAAATACCGTTCTCCTGTTCAATTTTCCATTGTGAATTTGGGCTGAGTGATAGTGACAAGTTCAGTCACCTACTGAACACCCACAATTGATCTTGGATTTCCCTGGTCCTAGTCCAGCCCCATAATTGAAAGCATTGTCTGGAGTATCATAAGCCCTACTGATTTCATGGAGCTACTCTAAGAATAACTAAGTCTGGGTCCAGTCCATTGTAGTTATGCTTGCTTTGTCTCTTAAAGTTTAAATGTATTTGAAACAAATTAGAAATATAATGCTGCATTCCTGCATTGTGGTGAACTTCTTTGAAAATATCTTTACTTCTCAGTGGACTTGATTAGGATTGTACACTAATCACTGACTTTGCATAACTTAAATAAGATTTTTTTTCATTGTTTTTTTCTTCCAAAGTCTTTATTTGACATAGTTAGTAAAATTAACCAGATGACCAACTCCGGAAAACTAGGATCAACTGTAAAGCAAAGCAGTTTGGTGACTTCGAGTGCAGGGGGAATAAAACATCTTCAAGAAAAACCGTTTGATGCTATGAACAATATTGTGGCTAACTTACTGTTGAACTTGACCAGGTAAACTTTTAAGCCTTCTAATAAGAAAATAAATTATACTAAAATATGTTATCATTTTGGAATAAAGCTTTTGCACTTTTTCTCAGGTCAAAGTCACTTGCCTATTTGCAAGTAGCCTTCCCCCTAAAAAATGATGGGAGTTATGTGAAAACTTTCAAGGGCCAGGTGCTAGGAGTGGAAGAAAAAGTTAAAACAAATAGTTGCCAAGCCATTAAGCACCCTATCAGCTAAACCGCAAGGATAAAGTTCCTTCTCCCTGTCGGTGCCCTGTTTGGCTTTGAATGGCAAGTTTTAAACTTTGATTCTGCAGCTCTCTGTGTAATATGCTAAATATAATAGGCTTCACCACAGAACTGTTGCAGCACATCCCTGTTTAGAATTTCCATTAGCCTGGGTCTTGTAGGAAGGGCAGTCACAGAAGAGAGGATTTTTTTTTCCTTTCCTACCTTTCTGAAATAAGCTATCTGATTAGAGTCTGACAGTTAAATTCAGACTTTTAAAGCACCACATAACATGGCAGAGAAGATTTCAGAGATTACGTATCTCCATCTCAAGCAAAAAAAGGACTTTGTGATCTTACATATCTTTTATATGTTATTTTCAGCTCTGCTAGGTTTGAAGGATCTCTTAATATGGATCTTAATGAAATCAGCATGAATTTAGTTCCTTTTCCTCGACTTCATTATCTAGTTTCCAGCTTGACTCCTCTTTATACTCTGGCTGATGTTAATGTGCCTTCTCGAAGGTAAGTATCTTTGTTCAGCATTGTTCCTAGAAGGGTAACCTGTCAAAGAAAGCATTGTGCTTTGAAGACTCCCAACTCTTGGCTGTTTTGTTTTTACATGTAAATGACAATTGTATATGACCTTGAAAATGAATCTGCTTTGTAACATCCATAGAAAAAAAATTTACTTTGATCAATGATCAGCAGCTTAAATAAAGTATAATTAAAAAGGAAAAAAATAATGCTTAGCCTTGCATCAGCTGTTGCCTGTTTTCATGATGGCAACATAAAATGTAGCCCCTAATGGGTGATAGAAGGTTTCATATCTGTGAGAAGAAGGGTCACATAGTGATTATCCACTCCTCCTGAGTATTGATGCAGCAAGGGAATGATACGACCATTCTGAATGTCCCTATAGAATTTACAATAAAACAGCACGTGGTGAATTTCTATCTCCCTGGATCCATGCAGGCGTTTTTAGAGTACCTACCCTGCAGGAGTGCAGAGGGAAGGATATTGTGTCTAGCCCTAAAAATGCTTTTCTCATCTTGGGGAAGGTAAGAATATTTAACCTAACATTCCATATCACTAATTCTTGAGTGAATATTTAGTCAACCTGTTTGTTTTGTTTTGTTTTTTGATGCCTTCAAGTCAGTTTTGACACCTAGCAATTGCCTGGACAAGTCCCTGCAGTTTTCTTGGGAAGGTTTTTTGGAAGTGGTTTGCCATTGCCTCCTTCCTAGGGCTGAGAGAGCACGACTGTCCCAAGGTCCTCCAACTGGCTTTGTGCCGACGGTGGGACTAGAAATGGTCTCCCAGTTTCAAGCCTGATGCCTTAACCACTACACCAAACTGGCTCTCCAACCTGGTCATACTCCATTAGAAATAATACTGATCACCCCCATGATGCTAATGTTTGTTCTACTGCAACTTTCCAGTTTGAGGAATAATTGTCAACAAAAACTAGAGGCAGTCAACCTGTTAAACTGGATCTTCAGCCAGTAATTATCTATCAGCCTCCAAACCTGTACCTCAATTTTAGGCATCCCTGTCCCAATCTGATCAGGGCATTTGGTTTGTACTCACTTGTCCACATTGTAGGATTTTGGCCAAGGTTTTACCCTTAAAGAATTTTAATACTGCAGGTATTAGTTCTTGAACTTTGGTTTTTAAAAAAGTGCTTTACAGCAGTTGATGATCTTAAAGCCAACTGGGAGATGTAATCCTGGTGTGCATTCTAGGTCCCTTTGGAATGGAGAATCGCCCCAAGATACTTGTGTAAACCTGTTCTATTCTGTTCCTCTCTATAATCCAGCCTTAGTGTTTGCTTTATTGACCAAAAGCTAATACTTTGGATTTTTCAAAATTGAATGCCAGACTATTTTGCTTGCTGCGTTTTTAAGTCTAATGGGGGGTTGCAATATGATAGCAGTGTCATTTGCATAAAGGAGTATTGGGATCTTATGCCCTGCATTTTTAGTAGTATGGAAGTCTGGGTTGGTTAGGATTTCTATCATACAGTTGATATACAGGTTGAACAGAACTGGAGCACAAATATATTCTTGACAATCTCCTCTTAGTATAGATACTATGTCAAAGAGGTCCTTTGTGAATGGCATCTCTTTCTTAAAAAGGACTTAGAGTACAAGTTGTAAATCAATAAAAGGTGCCTATCAACACATTATTTTTTTAAGTTTCTCCCATAAATAGTTCTAGATAATGAGTCAAAGGTAGATTTGAAGTCTAGGAAGGCCATGTACAGGGAGGATCTCTTTTTCTGGGCATATTTCTGTATGAGATGGTATAGTACAAGAATATGATCTACCATTGACTGTCCTTCTCTGAATCTTGATTGCTCATCCTCAGTTACACCTTCCACTTCTATCCATTCTTGGATCTTATAGTTCAGGTCTTTAGCATATTATTTGATTAGCAGCTGGCCAGATCTTTCTTGTTATCCTTTTGTGTATTGATACTATTATTGCTAGTCCCCAATCCTATGGGATGTGATCAGTTTGATTGATGTATGTAAATAGAGATGCTATAAATGGTACCTACCTGTTAGAATTTATTTTCATTATTTCAGGTAATATATAATCAAAACCTGGGGCCTTTCTGACCTAAGGATTGTATTAGTTTAGCTACACCTGTTAGGCAGACATGAGGCCTGCTGTTCAGTTGATCAGAGTCTATATGCTTTTGTTCAGACTATTGTCGGGATCTGCAAACTAAGCTCTAAAATCATGTTCTTTTCCTTTTCAGGGGGATTATATTGTTTTTTTTCAAATTGTATAGGGCTTGGTACCAGGCCTTTCAGTGGTGTTGCTTGTAGGAAATAAAATTCACAAATATTTGCTTATTATTCATAACTTCAGTATAGTTTCTAAAAGCTTGCAACAGGAATATAAACAAAATACATATTTGCCTTATTTGACATATGTTTTTAATGCTGTTAAACAATTTGGTATAATCTTCCTCTTTTCTTAGGTTGGATCAAATGTTTTCTGATGCTTTTAGCAAAGAACACCAGCTGTTACGAGCTGATCCAAGACATAATTTGTACCTTGCTTGCGCCCTCTTAGTCAGAGGAAATGTACAGGTTTCAGATCTTCGTAGAAACATTGAACGGTTTGTACTAAAACATGTTATGAAGAATTATCAACCGCTTCTTCAAAAGACCAAAATATAGCATTTTTGAGATTAGTGTGATCCCTTCCTAATGCACAGTTGTGCCCATATCATAAAGGATTATGTTGCTTGAGAATATAGAGAAATTTGGTAATTAATCTTATATTTTCTTTAATATAATATATGATGCTTGTGTAATGTTAATATCTTTATGTATGTGTCAAGCCCTGCGAGGCTAGCAAACCAGAAAATAAGAATCACTTGGATTTCTGGAAAGATCTTTATTGCTAGGAGGTATTGTATGAATCATAAAAGCCTACCAAAGTCATTATCCTGTAGAATTTACACCTACTGTAATTAAGGCAGAGCTACTCTGAGACTTTTTCTCATGCTTCTCCCCTCCCTGGACTCAAGAATCTGTTTTGTAATAGAGCTGTTTCCTCCCTTAACTGTCTTGCTGCCTCCTCTCTGTTCCCAAGATCTTTTAGGCATTCCATCACAGTTTGATACATGGTTTAGAAACTAGCACACAGAATCTAAAACTCAGATTTAGCATCAATTTTTGGCATATGCTTTTTAAAGCACTTAAATTAAAGAGATAGTTAGAATATGTGTTTATTGCAGCACTAGTGCTGTGGACATCAGTTTAAAATAATTAAATCTGCCACTAATTTTGCTTTGTATGATGGAGTCTTTTCCAACCAAGTACTCTTGAGATATGGTTGTCTAATCTTGTCAATCACAGTCTGACCTTACTGGCTGGAATTATAGTCCATTTGGTGTCTCCCACTTTGGGAAGAATAATGTAGCACTTATTCTACTGCTTGTTATTTTTTCAATCCCTAATTTGCTGGTTGCAGGTTGAAACCTTCACTTCAGTTTGTGTCCTGGAATCAAGAAGGATGGAAAACTGGTTTATGTTCAGTACCTCCAGTCGGCCATTCCCATTCTTTATTGGCGCTGGCAAATAACACTTGCATTAAACCTACTTTCACTGAACTCAGAGAGAGATTCATGAGGTTGTACAAGAAAAAGGTATACCCTAAAATAAGAAGTAATGCCAGTATTTTAACTAGTTCATTTGTAGTTGTGTTATTGTCAATATTGGGAAATCCTCTGTGTCACAAAACCATGCACTCATGTCAGCTGGCTCCCCAGTCCCCAGATTGTGGAAGGATTATAATATAGCTTTGAAAGTACATAAATGGCCAGTTGTCTGCAGTGCAAAGTTATACAATCAGAAATGTGAGAGGAAGGGAACAAAGAAAAAGGCTGTGTGTGTGTGTAGGAGACAGATGATACCCTGGATTTTTTTTTAAAAAACTACATTCCATAGATTTTCCACTATAAGTAGTCATGTGTCCTGTTTACTTTTCAATATTAGAAGAATTGCATTTATGTGGGGTATTTTACTGCATAACTGAAGTAAATACTTGCTTCCGCAGGCTCACCTTCATCATTATCTACATGTTGATGGGATGGAACAGAACTGCTTCTCTGAAGCACTTTCATCACTGTCAGACTTGATAGAGGACTATAATCAGCTTGAAGCTGCTAGCAGGGGACCTGCAGTAGATCCACCAAGACTGAAAATAGTGATGTAGCAATAGAGGGACATAGCAGGAAAAATTCAGTATTGACAATGATGTACACGCAATCCAACCCATGTTGAGCACTGTTCAAGTTGGTTGATTTCAGTAGGAAAAACATAAGAGCAAATTCTAGCTGATAAGTTCTTAACAAATGGTCTTTTGTAACAATTAGAATGACTGTTACTCTTGAAGGACGGTGGAAACATTCAGTCTGCCCAACAGTTTCATAATATATTTTTATATTGAAATTGGATAATGCAAATCTCAACTTCTATACAGTGGAATGCACTTTTGTCTTAAGCACTGTTAATGTTGTATGTATATTTTTGAAATGAACACATGTTGAATATAAGTATTTCTCATGATATTAATACTTTTATATGCAGAGAAATTAAAATACACAATTACATAAAATATACACTGGCATCCAGAATCCAAGTTTACATCCTGTCTCAGCCTGTTGTGCTTCTGTTTACTATGGACTCTGAAGCAGCTACTGAACTTGGCAATATAAAATCTCTAATTAGGGGAAAAAACAGTATTCCCCTTAATGACATTCAGTTTTCCGATGGAAAATTGTGTTGAATTAACCACTTCAACTACACAGCAGTTTGTTTTCCACAAATAAGTTTCCTCTGTTGGTGGATTCTCATTTTATTGAAATTTTGCTGTTGCTGTAAAATGCAGCATTAAAAAGGGCATAAAAGAAAATACCCATTTTGTCCTTGAGATGGGAATCAATATAAAATATATCTATATAATATTTTCTTCCTAGAAAATTATATTATCCATGTAAAGAAGCTTTCATTATCAATAAACATATTGCATTTGGGATATATGCAATTATATTTGCAAGTTTCATGAACATTCATGGATATATACCTACCCAGTGTTGTGGTGGTACCTTCATAAGGACCCTTGAAGGCCTGACCAAGTTAGGAGCATCCTTGTTTAAACAGAATGATCAGTACTGGTTATATATGTCAGTTATGTAGGTATAAGAATGGATTTTTAAGTTAAAAAATACTGAAAGTATTTTAGGATATGCTCTTTTTGTAGCAGTAATACTAATATTGTGAATCCGAATGCAGAAATTTTCCCTTACTGATAATTATGTACTATATTCATCCTTTTGCAAAAGTTACATAAATAGATTTGCTGAGAAGGTCAGAGCTGTTGTTTATTATTTCTGACGTTTAGCAGTCTGGGCTAAAATCTTGATGCTGTGCAAGAATGTAAACAAATTATAGTAAAAAGGGATGGCACAAGCTGCTCTATTCTGGCAAAAGGTCACTGTCAGATAGTAAGCTGGCCACTTTAAACCCAACCACTCTAAAGCAGAAGAACTGTTCAGGAGGTCCAATCCTGGAAAAGAACTTAGAGCAAATAAGAACTGAAATGAATCAGCCTGGGAAGTGAGGATCCCTAAAAAACAGATCTTAAGGAAAAAGAAACTGAATATCTGCTGGCAAAAAGAGAAGAATCCCAATGTGGTTTGCCTCTCAGACTTCAACCTTTTTCATATTCTGGGTTCTAGCATCTTCTAATTAAATCTCCCTTCTATTGGGGGGGGGGAGACATTGACTAGCCATCAGTTCTTATTACACCTCCATGTTGGATAAACATTGCTGTTTAAATCTAAAATAAAAACAATTAGGGGTTTTAGGGTGATAAGGGTTATTATTTATCTATGCATATAAACTGTAAATGAAAACATGAAACGTAACTGTTACAAGGTGTTGTCTTGCTGCTGTTGGTGTTACATATCATGCATGAATGAGAACTAGGAATAAAGGAGAACCACAGCTCCATAAGGTGAGCCAAAAATACCTGTCAGCCACCAGAATAGAATTCCAGATTAAACATCATAACCTGGAGGCAAGCAAGCAGATTTGTTTCATGCCAGAGGATTAATTACAGTTCTGCTACAATTTCAGTGGTGGCTTATCTGCCCTGACTTTGTAGTGTAATGATTCAAAGGCAGGCATAGCCTTGTAACCTGTCCCCATCCCATCCACCTAGTGACATACGGTATTACATCTGTCCAAGCACCACAGGAACAGGAATACTATGAGGCAGGAGGGCCCAAAGATTGGTGAACAAAAGCATTCTGTCACTGGGTAAACTGATTCTACTTACCCTCTCCTGCACTAACCTGACTAGCTTCCTTAAAACTGGAAGACAACAAGGCACGTCCATAGCTGCTCTTTATAACTGAAGCACTTTCCTGTTTACTCTATTGAGAAAACAATGTGAACAACTTTAGATATCTCTGGGTAGTTTGTCCTAGAATAAAGGCATGGGCAAGTGCATTAAATGTGGAATTATTACCCGTGTAATAGTTGCTGACCATGTCCTATTGACCTATGAGATTCACTGCAACAGAAATCCCAATATGAAGTAAAAGCTGTCTAGTCTAAAACCCAGTTCCTTGTTTCTGATTCTATCAGTTACTCCAGTCTAACTGAAATTTATGCATACATACTGCTAGTTTCATTGGATGTTACTCTGATTCACAGCCAAGTGCAATGCAGTTTATCAGAAGTCTGTTGCTTTGCATGAGATGCATTTTTCTATGTGTTTTTGAAAGTGAAACACTGTCTTAAACTTATACAGACACCGGATCCATCCCTGTTTCTATTGCTGCGACTGATGGTGGGGTGGGAAGTGTGACAAGAACAGCAGTTATAGAGCACATGTTCAGGTTGAGAGAAACATGAAATTCTACAGTCCCTATGTCTACAAAAGTGTGCACTATGTATTGTAGTTCTGCTATGCTGTGGACTGAGATTTTGGACTGTTATTGCTAAATGCAAACTAAACTATATGGGTGTGTTGAGTTGTGACAGGTGGACATTTTAAGTTATGCTATGGTAGGTAGATACTTTAAAAAACATACCTACCTACTCCAAAAACATGAATTCCTGAATTTTGCTTGGATTGGTTTTTTTTTAAGTTGTAATAAGCAGACCAAATCCATAATATAAAATGTGTGTGTTTGGGTGCGTTAAAGAGATTTTTCTCAAGCTTACAGCCAGATTGAAGTAAAGCTGTTTTGTTATGTTCAAGAGCTGTGTTGAAATCAGTCCAATAGCTGTTGTTTGCTTCTTGCTCAGTGTAGTTGTAATGCTGCAAATGTGTGGGGGGGTTTTTTATTCACTTCTTTTTATGTGGAGTCCATATTCGCTTCTATTGGTACTTCTTTTTATTCCTACAGTTTAAATACATTCAAAACCATTTAAAAATCATCCTTTTGGTTAATATTTTTATATATTGGGTAGTGAATGGCATTCAGTATGGATGTAGCCACCTTTTTTGTGGCAAAAAAAGGAGGAGGTATTTCCTTCCCATACATTTCTTATAAAAGCCTGAGTTCAGAAAACAAATCTCCTGGATCATTACATATCTTCTGACAAACACAAGACGTAATCCACATCATCTTCCACTTGATGGATGCTTCCTTAGAGCAGTCAAACTGTACCGTAATCATTACAGACTTATTGGGTATGCAGCATCTCTTATCCAGGCAGATTCCACAAAACATAGGTTTGTATATTTGTCTACTTGTACATCCAGAGAAGACTAGTTTCTCAGCTTTAGCAAGTTGAAATGTTGGCCGACATGTTTTTCCTTTTGGAATCTTAAACACAAAAAACAATTAAAATTATGGTCAAAATGCATATTTACATAGTAGCATTTGGGATAGCTTTTTAAATGCCCTTACATCATTTTGTCAACTAAATTTATGACTAGATAGATAGATAGATAGATAGATAGATAGATAGATAGATAGATAGATAGATAGATAGATAGATTTCAAGACATCTGAGTTAGAAATTAATGATGGCTAAGATTCCCCCCAGCTTTGTTTGAGCAGAATGGGCTGTCAGCACAAGAACTCATGCAACTGACATAAAAAACCGACCCCTCTCCCTTAACAATCAATAAAACAAAGGAGGCAGCAAATCCTTAGCTAGATATAATTTGTAGACATAAAAGCTATATAGGAAAAGACCCACAGATTTATCATAAATGAGCTGTTAATCCTGCCTCCCTATTCCTCCACCCCCCTATTTCCTAGCCCGTAAGTCAACTGAATAAAAAATACAACTTGCCCACCTGAAGAGCAAAATTATAGCTCTGCACAAACACATGTATATATAAACCCACACACTATATTTCTTTTTAAGTTATTGTTCAGTAAGCATTTGCTTTCTGATTAAAGAGACCGTTTGAGCCTTACAATTTACCTTCAGAGTCTTTGGAAAATTTGCTTGGCAGGGTTGAATATAACACAGTCTCTTTTCTTTCCTCATTTCACACTTACTGTTTCCATTGGTCACCCTGTCAGAGATGCCAATGCCACAAGTTCGGGAACAAGGTGTCCATGGAGTTGTTTGTATCAGGCACTTCTTTTTCAAAACAAGAGGCACATTTTTGAAAGCTAGAAGGCAGAAATATATTAAAATTTTAATCTACATTTTAAACTAAAGGCTAAAAATATTGAACGATACCTCTAATCAGGCCTCAGTAAGTAAATCATAGTATGATATGGAATACAGATATAAAGCATTTCAGATCCATGTTTTGAATTCCACTGTATTTTAATTACACAAATGAGGTTAAGGTTTTTGCAGAACTGGCCAACGGATGTGTGCCTCTTCAAATTTTACAACACTTTATAGGACCTTGGTACCTCAGTCCCCTGAAACTTGGAGCGTGTTATGTTTCTATCTACTCTTGATCTTAATTCTACATGAACTTGATTTTCTTCAAGAGGATTGGCTTAAAGATTCTGAGCCCTAATGGCTCTGGGTATTAAGCTATTTTTCAAAGTCTCCATTAGCAAATCCTGATGGAGTTTCAGAGGATGACTGACCAGATACAAAATGCGCACAGCTCAGAGGACAAAGCGGAAGAGCCAGGATACCTGGGAAGTAAACAGCAGCTTAAAATCTCAGTGCAGGAAGCAAATTAGAAACCTGGCGCAGATCTGAAATAAATAAAGCAAGGTTACAAAGCTGTGTATATTAACATATAGTATACACTTAGATTCATTGTAACATAAAATAATTGCATTGCTTTTACTACAGGGGCTTGTTAACTAGGACAGTACATGAAGAAAGCAAGAAAGATAGCAAACGTTCAAATAAAGCTCTGCATCTGGCAAAATAAACAACAGTTTAAACATTTATGACACTACATGCAAACCATGCATTAATAGCGTAAAACTGGTCAGCTGCTTGAGCTATAATGAAGTTTTCAGAATTTGAGGCAGCATTTCCACAATTGCTTGTTTATCCTAAACTGTTTATATGTAAGGAAAGGATTGGTCTCCTTGAACTCCAAATTAAAAAGTGGAATTCCACAACAAGCTCTAAGCAGACATCAGCTTTCCTGGCCCTGAGTATGACATCATGGATGGGGCCGGGCATTCCTCCCTTCCCTGCCCTCCCAAAAACAGCCAGTATCTCAAGATAGACATTTCACATCAGATGGCAGAAATCATGCAAGATTTCATGATGATGCCAGAATGGCATCATCTTGAAATTTTAGCAGCTGTGTGTGATTTTGAATGAATTTTAACTTTACTAGGGAAGTAGATTATTCTTGGATATCTATGGAGTCCTTGGGGTTCTCTGAGCTTGGTTCTTTTCTTGCAAAGATTTCATTACCCAGCTAGGTAACATCTTCAGTGCTAAAATGGGATGAGGTTTGCTCTCTATTTATCTGCTGTGGCCTGCTTTGCCAGTGCTGGTGGGGGTGGGGGTTCTGTTTTGCTCTTCTGGTAGTTCATTGATTAGCCTATGTTGACTGCTTGATTGTGTGCCTGGTGGTGACCTTTGCTAATCTGGGTGATGAGAAGAGAATACAATCTCTGCAATGAGTCCTGACATGGTGATCCCATAGGTGTGCCTCTGATTTGTTGGTATATTTGTCCATCAAATTGAAAATAGGTGGTGAGGCAGAGGTTGATGAGGTCCATGATTCTGGGTATTTCGATCTGGGTGTATTTGGTTAAGTCAGGTGTGTTGTATAGGACAGCTGATATGGATTCTTTCGCTAGTTCTGGGTTTATGGATGTGAAGAGTGCTGTGACATCAAATGAGACCACTATCATGACTCATTGCAGAGATTGTAATGCAACACCTAGAAGCTATAGCACTGCCACACAGCCTAAAATATGGATCTGGTATGTAGATGACACATTTGTTATAATAAAAAAGCAACAACTAGAGAAGACACATGAAACCATTAATAACATCTTCAAAGGAATAAAATTCACCAGAGAAGAAGAAAACAACAACACACTACCCTTCCTGGATATCTTCATCAGCAGAGGAAACAACAGGAAATTAGAAACCCAAGTCTATCGGAAGACAACCCACGCCAAAAGTACTCCACTACCAAAGCAACAACCCAACTTCCCACAAGAGGAGCTGTGTAAGAACATTATTCAAGCAAGCTCAAACACATTGCAGCAACCCAGAACAGCAGAAAAAGGAAAAAGACCACCTATACAACATCTTCCAACAAAATGGATACCCATGTAATTTTATCAAAAAGTGCTTGACCACTCAACCTACTACAACACAACCTACACAAGCCATGAAAAGGATCACACTGCCATACATCAGAAACATCTCAGAAACCACCAACAGATTATTACAACCATATGGCATCTCTGTAGCACACAAACCAACAACATCACTCCAACATATCCTAAGTAAACCAAAAGACCCAGTTGCCCAAGAAGAAAAAACAGGAGTCATCTACAACATACAATGTAAAGACTGTAACAAACACTACGTAGGACAAACAGGCAGAAGACTAGCAGAACGCATCCATGAGCACCAACTAGCAGTCAGAAGACATGATGAAAATTCCTTAATCTCACAACACATGGACAGACTGAACCATATATTTAACTGGGAAACTGTCAGCATTTTAGACCAAGCCAAATCCAAATATGCAAAAGAATTCTTGGAAGCCTGGTATTCAGACAAGGCAGCAATTAACAGACACATAGAGACAAACAGCATCTACATACTATTCAAAAGAGACAAAAGATCAGAAGATCGCCTCACCAGCATTCAATCACCAGCAATCATCTCCAGCAATCAGCACCCAGAGAAGCAAAGGTTACCACCAGGCACACAATCAAGCAGTCAACATATGCTAATCAATGAACTACCAGAAGAGCAAAACAGAACCCCCACCCCTACCAGCACTGGTAAAGCAGGCCACAGCAGATAAATAGAGAGCAAACCTCATCCCATTTTAGCACTGAAGATGTTACCTAGCCAGGTAATGAAATGTTTGCAAGAAAAGAACCAAGCTCAGAGAACCCCAAGGACTCCACAGTTCAACCCTGAGCTACACATATTCGCCTCTTGGATATCTGGCAGATGTGGCCAGCCCTGTTCTAAATCTTCTGTTTTTGATAAAATACTCATTATTAGCTGTCCCTTAATTAATAAGGAGGCACCTCTTCTTTTTCTTTTCTTTTTTTTTAGTCCAAATAATATTTCATCAGTCCAATCTTGTTTACCTGGCATTATTCGGTAATGTCTTGATTGCTGTTCTTCCAGATGCCCTGGAGCACATTTGGAATGTCCAACTTTCTTTCTGTTCTTGAGCAATGTACATTCATTAGATGCTGACTTGGAGATGAATACTGGTGTGCATCCAATTGCACCATTCACACACAAGCACGAAAAAAGAGGAGAAGGCTGGAAAGATTGGCCATTGGTATAGTATACACCACTGAGCACACAGCCAACTGCTATCATGTCTTGAAATAGCAAAACAGAATAAATAAAACTTAAGCCTGTGCAAATGTCAGGATAATCAATTAAATATAAATACTGCAGGTGACATGTATAAATAGCAATAATTAGTATTAAAGAATGTTTTATGTTACTCAAAACACTGCACACACATAAAAACACACATGCAGGTTTGTTAAGATTTGAAGCATTCTTGCTTGATATTTCATATTTTCTATTGTTATTCAGTATTCTCCATAGGTAAAAAAAACAGGATCTAATGGTAATAATATTCCCATTATCTCAGCTTTCTAATCCTAAAAATCCTTTTTAAAGGGGAGATCTACTTAGACAGCTTTGGGAAACCTCTTTGCAGGATTAGATTCCTAACAATTAAGAGAGTCCCAGTTCAGAAATTCATTTGATCAATTAATTCCCAGTCTCACGACACCTGGAGAATACATTCCTCTGTTATTTCAAAGAGTGATCCAAGTCACTGTTTGATATTGTGCTCGTTTATCACTGTTTTGGAAAAAAAATAGCATGGTACAGAATATGGTACAGTTGTGAATGCCCTTTCCTTGCAGTCCTGCTGCTCGTTTATAAGAAATAGAAGAGAAAACAGAGGGAAGACTTACATGCACATATTCCTCTTTCATACCTAGGCTTATCTGCAGAGTAATCACAATATAGTCCCTTGTGATGGTCACAGACCTCAGCTTCATTACAGATGGTGCCTGCTTGTTTGGCACACATCCAGCAACATCCACAGCCATCTCTCATCAGGCTCACCCCAGGACTGCAGTTTGGCACAGGTGGGCATCTGCAGGGCCAGCGACATAACTCTTGGCGCTGATGAAGCTCACTCTTTCCTGTACCTTCTCCACTCTTTCCTTGCTGCTGCCCCTGGCCTGATGCCCTGAAAGAAAGCTTTCGTACAGGTGGACTCATCTGAGAGCTGGAAAGTTTGCAACCAAAGTGCACTATAATCCTGAATATTAATACCCTTTTATTGCAAGAGGGTGGGACACTCTACAGACTGTACAATTACTCTTCTACCACAATGACTCCTAAAACACAAAACAGCATAATATATACAAGCCTACTTAGGAATCCCATTACTAATGCCTAATCTGTTTCCTTAGAGCCCGCTCTCATGAGCCATTGAAGACCCAGCATCAAGGCAAGAGGACAATATTTCTATTTCTTGTGGCCAAACCAAGGCAACCATTAGCCATGCCACATCAGAAGTTTCCTCTTATATTTCTGAGGCACAAAACTACCAATCAAGTGACAACCACCCCTTACCAGTGATATCAAGGCAAACAGGGCCAAATAGGATGCTTTGTGTCACATTCTTGGTCTAAGGCACAGCATGAATTTTCTTGACATAGATTTATGTTCATACAAGCATAGTGAAAACTGGTTTAACTGGACTGCACCTGACTTATGTGTGGGCTCTCTTGAGCTTTGTTTAAGGTCTCAAAGAGCCAGGTTAAGTGTGCTTGGTTCATCAATATACACATTAGCAATCCAGATGGAAGGAGACTTTGGAGTTGCACCAGAGTGGATTTACTCCATATCAGTCAGGGCACACGTTATCATCAGACAGGTCAAGACAGTTGCCTCAGGAAGCAAATTCACTGCTACATTTTTCTGACAATCAGGGAAAATGGCCAAAATAACTTGATGGATCGTGAGTATATGTATGTGAACCAGGACAGGTTTATGGAGAAGGATGTTGATGCTGCAAAATGTTTTGACCCAGTTTTACTATCAGTCCACATGGAAAATGCAGACCAGCAAATGTGTCCTTCCCTTCACACAGATAAGTTTTCTAGAACAGGGTTCTTCAACCTTGGCCACTTGAAAATGTGTGGACATCAACTCCCAGAATTCCCCAGCCAGCCATGGGAGTTGACGTCCACACATCTTCAAGTGGTCAAGGTTGAGGAACACTGTTCTAGAACAGCCTTCTCTGATTCAGTACATTCCAGATGGATTTAACTCCAGCTCCTATCATCCCCAGTCAGCATGGTCGGTGGGAGTACTAATGAAAGATGATTGGAGCAGTAGGGCAAAAAGATGGAAGAGCACCAAGTTAAGATATTCTGGAACATTTGCTTTCCTACAGAGACTTCCATATTCCTTTTCATCTAGTTACACATTTAGAGTAGGTTCGTATAGCACTCTAACCCATAGTATAATTTGGCTTAGCATGTTGTGTGCATCCAGTCATTGTAATCTGTAAAACAATAGTTTATAGCTTGGTGTTATTTGTAAACCTGGCCAATTGGGGTTTATTCAACAAAGCATGACATGTTGCAGTGACTGAATCCACTTTTACAGTGTAAAATCCTTGGTAACAGCATTCTCCAACCTGGACTCTGGTTGGGAATTCTCTGAGCTATAGCCTCAAATTATCACAGAGTGCTACATTTTGTGCTTAAATTGGGGGAAAAAAAGCTAGCTTCCTTCTTCAATTATTGTATTTTTCCTCCCTTGAGGTAGTCAGAAAGCATGCTTTCTGCTCATAAAAAAGTTCATTAGGGAAACATCAACTGTAACTCCTAATTTTAATGATACTGTTTGCGTATAATTCAGGAAACCTCATCATATGGACTTCTGCATACAACTGCATATTTCATGCAAGGCAAATGTTTGAGAAGCAGGCACATCTAAAATAATTGTTTCCTTTTTATTTCTATGTTTGTATTCAATTCCACACACTAAAACAACTCTTCTTTCAGCTCTAATTCTGGTTTGATTATTCAAATAAAAGTCCATCTAATCCAAAAGCCCTTGCCAGGATTCCAAAAATGAACAGCAGTTGGGCAATCCATTAGAAATAATTTTTTTTAAAAAAGCAAAGCAAAGCAAAGCAAAGCAATAAAAAATAATAAAATAAAATAAAATAAAATAAAATAAAATAAAATAAAATAAAATAAAATAAAATAATGGGCTACCAGATCTGAGCTGCAAAAATCCAGAGAACCACCAGATGGCAGCAAAGCAATATAGAAAATACTAACTTCTCCAGATTTCTGCAGCCTGGATCTGGTACCTTTACTGAATCTGCAATCAGTTTACCTTTAATCCCTCCTGCTGTAGACTGTATTATTTATGTCCTACACATTGAAATCAGTAGAACTTGAGTCATTATGAAATATTCACACCAATTTAAGTAAGACTTTCATTCTATTAAGATAACAAAGAACTAATTTGCAATTAATATCATATGATATAATCTATTACACTGTATCCACATAAAAGAATAGCATAATTTATATTAATTAAATTATAGCATGATTTAGAAAGCATGTTTTCACCATAAAGAAACAATTTGAGTTTTGAACAATATAATAAGAGGTACAATACATAAAGATTATCCCTTAATAACCTACATGCATAGCATATCAACAGATCACTTCACTTTAACATTTTTAGAGGTCCCCTATTTCATGCCTTATAATAGTAATCTGTCTCTTTATAATCTGAATGTTCTACAATATATTCCTAGTTTGGTTTTCTTGTGTTCACATTATATAGATTTAATAGTTAAGCTTTGTCCATTAACTTCATAGGGCAGAAATTAAAATAGAAGCTCTTTGTAGAAATCTCATGAGGGAAAGCAAAATGCCTCTTCTGTAAATCCATAAAAAAAAGTGGGAGAATTAACTATGTTTTATAAACCCTATTGCTGAGAAGTTTGGATAATTCTTAATGTTCATGGAAAGATGAGTAAATGTAGTTCAAGGGAAAGCAGCTTAATAAGATTCTGTAGAACATGAATAAATTGTGCTACAAAACTACAGGAGGATCCTAAATAAAGGGCCCTACAGCTTATATTGTCATGGTTAATCATTTGAACTTATAAAGATATATATTTTATAAACATATTCAAAGATCTGCGTATGAAAAAAAAAAGGTTTCTTAATTTTTGGATAATAGTCTCAATCAAGAATATGACTTCAAACAGCCAGCTAATGCAATAAAACTTCCCAAACAAGTAGCAGCAATTGGCTATTATGCCCAACCCTTTTCTCTAAGTAAAGTTTGCTTGTTCAGACAACAGATCAGCCTTTGACATGACGAGGCCATCTTTCTAGAGAGCTTACTTACCTGTTGAGTATAAGGGATTGTAAGAAGGGTGGAGATGAAGACCCACTGCATTTTCCCGCGATGGCAGAAGTGAAAAGCAGAGAGCGAGTGAACAGGCTGAGCTGTGTCAGAGCCAAGGCTGTTGACAAAGTCTCCTCTGTCTACCCTGCCAGGTTCCTCTCTTCAGCACACTCACAAAGACCCACAGATTCATATTTAGAATCCTCTGCAGAGACGAAGCTTTGCCCTGAATCTGTCAAGTAGTTCTTTCTTTCTTCTGAGGCACGGTCTCTTCCTTAGGATGGTTTGGTCACAATGACTTTTCGGAATGTCTTTCATTTGAAAGGCTTCTTCCTCATCTCAGAACATTTTTGGAGCCTGAAGCATTCCACAGTTTTCCAGTTTAGATAAGGCAGATAGTGAGGGTAGAGCTCTGTTTGCCCATCTCTGACATGTTCAGTAGAAGGCATGGTTGAAAGTAACATTTCATTTATTTCTTATTTATTTAAATGATTTATAGAGCCATGAGAATATCAGTACCGGGATGTGGCAACATTAACAAATGTCCAATTCCTAGAAGAGGAATACAAGCAAGTTAGGCAGATGTAATCAACTATTATAGCAGACAGTCTCCATGAGACAAACCAATTAGAGATGTCTCTGTTCAACCTTCTCCCAATAAATATGGTCTTTATTGTATTTTTATTGTGTTTTAATTAATATTTGTTTTTTGTTTTTACTGTAAACTGCCCAGAGTTACTTCTTAGTGAGATGGGTGATGACCAATTTTGAAATATAAATAAATAAATAAACAAACAAACAAACAAACAAACTTATCTCATGGACTACAAACATAACTCTGTCCCACCAAATGTATTTGCTGAATTTCATATTAAGGAGCAACCTTCTGCCAGGGGTAAAGTCTGTCCCCTAGAGCAGGGTTCCTCAACCTTGGCAACTTTAAGACGGGTGGACTTCAACTCCCAGAATTGCCCAGCCAGCCTTGCTGGCTGGGGAATTCTGGAAGTTGAAGTCCACCCGTCTTAAAGTTGCCAAGGTTGAGGAACCTTGCCCTAGAGTGTATATCAGGAAGTTTCCTGGTAGGTCTTTTATTATGAAAGCATATAATTCAAGCAAACTGTAGATAGACCCCTAGGGACAGTGAATCTGAGTTTTTTATTACTCTCATAAGTATTCTGGGCAGGACAGATGCTAGTCAGAGCAAGCAGGGATAATATCCATCTTTATCTACACACACACACACAGAGTAAAGGCAAAAGGAGGATAGACTTAGAAGCTTCAAGATGTGGTTGAGAGATGTCTTGCAAAGCTTGCTTACAGCAGCAGTCAAGGGTTTTTCAGGCATATGTTTTCTTTTCTGGCACTTCCTGAACTTGGTGATCATGCAACATTTAACACTGCTTCCCAAAATGATGCAAGTGTCCAAACGTTGTAGGCCATTTTTATGCCATGAATGAATTTAAAAGGACTATGGCTGTGATCTATGCTGATTTGCATCAGTTGGTCTTGTACCTCTAGCTCTGTAAAGTAGTAATATCGGGACACCAGCTGCTTAAGGAAGATTTATAAAGAATTATTCAGGCGCTTTTTGACATGGTTAGTGCAGAAAGTAGTTCTCAAGAAATGTCAGACAAAGCAAAGTATGTCCACATAGTGCTGTATTCCCCCCCCCCTTCCTTTTTCACTCTTCATTGTAACCTCTAGAGCAGTGTTTCTCAACCTTAGCAACTTTAAGATTGCCAAGATTGAGAAACCTTGCTCTAGAGAGAGATTTCTGCCTTCAAAATATGATGGTGCGTTTCCTTCATCTTTCTTCCAAGAGCTCCAGGCTGAAGGGAATCATGATGTATCTTGCAAGCATTTGTTTCCAATGTTCTGTAGAGCAGCAGCAAAGCTGTCTTATGGCTGCAGCTCAAGCAAGCTGATGACTTCTACCACATTTCCAATGTCCAATTTTTTTACAGCAGGCCTGATTCAAGTATGCCGGTTACCAGGCGGGTGGAAGTTGAATGGTTTGAAAAACAAATCTTGATTCACAGCAACACCAAGGAGAAACCCTCTGAAGTATTCCAGTGTTTCTCAAGAAAATGACAGAGGTTCTGTTTTTCCTTCTGTGAGAAACCATTGCAAATATTCAACTATGGAGACATGAATCATTACTCTGTATGCAGCAGTACAGATGTGAGCAACTTGAAATTATACTTTAAGCAGCCAAAAAAGGACAAATGCCAAACTTTGCAAAAAGATGAAGCAGCAGCTGGGTATTACCATCAGACTTTTCTTTTTGTTTTTACTCTTTGCATTTCCTATCTGCTGATCCTATCTGCTGACCTTCTTTATTTCTGGATGTATTTTTCTTTTATTTATTTGTCCATTTATTATTTTATACTTTATGGTGAGCTACTTTTAATACTATTCTTGCTGGACAGTTGAGTTATAAACCAAATAACCAAATAATGTGATGAGATTTTATGAAAGAGGAACTCATTGATTACTGTATTTGGGTATATATTGGGGGAGAGAGAGAGACATAGATAGATGATCTATAGAAATAGATAGGATAAATTGGTATCACTATACTGATACATCTATCAATTCCCCTTCTGAAATACAGTTTACATTTTTGTTTCTGCCACTTGGTTCAAGCGTTTAAATACAGCTGCTATAGAAATATGCATTCTATTACAAGCTCCATAAAGAAGAGATGGCTTGATTCTCCTTTTTTGTTTCAGTTTTTCACAAATGTTCTGTGATGGGAAATGCTATTCACCCATTTACACACATGTGAGTGAATGGATAATCAAGTTCTCTGTTTCCATGGAAATGCCAGCTGGAAGCCATGTATAAAAGCATTCCCTTACTTTCAGCTGTTGAAATGGGGAGGGAGACTTTAATGTTCCTTCTGGACCCGAGAATGCTGGTGATGGCTTGTGTTTTGCAAAATGTATTTCATACAAAAACCTGTGAAAATAGTACCCAAGTCAAAATGATTCAAGAAAGTAACAATGAATTTAAGGCTTATTTGCACATAATGAAACTCTAGTAATCTGAACTATTATATGACACAGAAGTAAGCTCATGCATAGAAGACTGTTTCCTTTTACATGTTTGTCAAGAGAGGAGAAGATAGAAAGTTGCTCTATGTATTGATGCTATGTTAGTATTAGTGTGAAAATAATAGAAAATATATTTAGGACTATGTTTGCACCCTGTGTGAATGTCAATAAATTGCAGTCTCCTAGTTAGTGGGATGCAGGCAACAGTCTACTGCAAGGTAATATCTGAATGAGAGACCCTAGCTTGCATAAAAATAGCATGAGCGTGCTTGAAGTAAAGCTGGGCTTTGGTTGTGCTTGTCACATACTGCCAAAATGTGTCAAAACTGATTGTTACTGTGGTTATCATTAGCTGGAATGCTGCATATGGCACAGGTATGACTAAGGCTGACAACCTAGTCTACACCTTCTTTATCTTTTTAAAAAATATTACAAAGCCAAGGTGGGTAGAGGTCAATATCCATCCACCCAACAGCGACAACAATGGCATATGGACATTCATGACATGGAATGCAAGCAGGGAGAAAACGGATCAGGTCCTGGAGAGATTGCCTATAGAAATTGCTTTTTTTTTCCCTACCCCCCTCTTGCAGAGCAAAGAAATTGGAGAGGAAGGGATTACAAGAGAGTAAGCGGGCACACAATGGGGAAAATACTGGGGTGTTTGCATAGCACACTAGCAGCTGCCGGCACCAACATATTGCCTTTGATGTGTATTCCCCATTGTGTGCTTGCTTACTCTCTTGTAATCTCTTCCTCTCCAATCTCTCTGCTTTGCGGGGGGGGGGAGGGGGAAGAAAAACAACAGGTCAGGCACAGAACAACATGTACTGACTGTAATGGGAATCATGTGGCTGAGGGACAGCACCATCATAGCTTTAAATAGTTGCTGAATGAGGTAGTCAGTAAGCGAGGACTACCTGTAGTCATATCTGGTGGAATACAGTTGATGAACATGCAGGGAAGTGAAGGTATAGATTTAATTATGAACGAAAGAGCTAAAATGTATGCCAGAAACTGTGATTTGGTGTCACCTATGTTGTTATGGCCTATGAAAGTAAAAATCCATAATTTGTTGAAAGTTGCACCTACACTGGTGAATGGTGCTAATGGAAGAAACAGAGATGAGTTTTCAGGAAAATTGTGCAACAGTCTGAATGAATCTAACTGTACATTCATAATTGTACAGGAACAATTATACTGCTAGATTATATGACCGGAGAGTGGGAATGAGATGAGAAAGTACAGAAAAAAATGATTGAACCATTTGAAGACCCAAGAATGAATGAGAATGGTGACAGGTGAATACCTGCATAGAAAAAACAAGTCTGCTTGTCTCAAACACATTACTTACTCATGCAAAATTCTAGCTACATTAATTGATTGATTGATTGATTGATTGATTGATTATGTGCTATCAAGTTTGTGTCAACTCTTAGCAACTTCATAGACAGAACTTCTTCAGGATGATCTGCTCCCAACCTGGTCCTTCAGGTTTTCCAACGGTGCATCCATCACCAATGTAATTAAGTCTATTCACCTTGCTGCTGGTCATCCTCTACTTGTTTTCCTTTCACCTTTCCGAATATTATAGGCTTCTCAAGAGAGCTAGACATTTGGATAATGTGTCCAAAATATGGTAATTTGAGCTTAGTCATTTGTGCCTCAAATGAGAAGCCTGGATGGATTTGTTCTATGATCCACTCGCTTGTTTTCTTGGCTATCCATGGTATTCTTCAGAGTTCAAAAGTATCAATACTCTTTCTGTCCTGCTTCTTCAAAGTCCAATTTTCCCTTCCATAAGGTATCATAAGGAAAATAATTGTCTTTATGATTTGATCTTTGTGATAATGTACAGACACATCACAGCATCTGAATATCTTTTCCAAGGACTTCATTGCTGCACTACCAAGGGCTAGTCTGCAGTGTATCTATTAACTGCTGGTGCCTTTACTACTAATAGTCAATCCTAAAAGGTAAACATTATCCCCCAGTTAAGTACCATATTTTTCCGTCAATAAGACGCCCCCATGTACAAGACGCCCCCCACTTTTCCAACCCAAAATTAAGAAATCAATATTTTAAAGATAGTGCAGAACACATTTTTATTTAGTAATTAGTTAACATTTACCTGATACACTCGGTGGGAGGAGGTCCAAACCGTCTCTCTGCAGCTCTATTTCCAGGCTCTTTTGCATAACTGATTACATTCAACACGAGTGAAACTGCCGATAACTTGTCTCTGCAAGTAGACTTCCTCCAATTGGTTTGTTCAGCATCAGATGACGTCAGTTACCTAAGGCTCGTGATTGGAGGAAGCCTGTTTGCAGAGACAGTATGGGCAGTTTCACTCGTGATTGGAGGCTAGCAATAGGAGGAAGCCTCTTTGCAGAGACAAAGTATGGGCAGTTTCGTAACCGCATGGTTCTCTCCTCGGCTGACTTCCTTGAATAAGACGCCCTTCAATTTTTAGTGTAAGGATTTTAGAAAAAAGTATCATCTTATAGTCGGAAAAATATGGTATCTTCATTGTCAGTTTTAAGGTTGGTTGTTGTACTTGTTGTCATTAGTTTGGACTTCTTTATATTTAATTTTAGTCCCATGTTTTCAATGTTCTCACTGACTTTCATTACCAGAGCTTGCAAATCCCTTGCATTTTCAGCTATCAAAGTAGTGTCATCAACATAGTATAGATTATTTATGTTTCTTCTTCCAGTTTTAAAACCATGCTCATTTTCTTCCAGTTCAGCCTCCCTCAAAATATAGATTGAATAAACAGGAAAAGTATACAGCCTTCTCACATTCCTTTGCCAACCTGGAATCAGTCTATTTTGCTATGTTCCCTCCATACTGTGACTTCCTAACCTTTGTATATGTTTCTCATGAGGACAATGAGATGTTCTGAGATTTACATTTTCCTAAGCACATTTCACAGCTTGACATACTTGACACAAATTGAAGAACCTTCTATAATCAGTGAAGCATATAGAGACTTTCTCAATTATCCTCTGTGCATCAGCAATATTATCTCTTATTCCTCAGCATTTTCTAAAACCAAATTGAACATCTGGCATCTCCCTTTCCATATAGTATCTATTCTATGTTGGATGATCCTAGGCATTATTTTCCTAGCATGTGAAATTAAGGATATTATGCAATAGTTTGCACACTCTGTTAAGTCTCATTTCTTTGGTATTGGTATGAAAACTGACCTCTTCCAATCTGTTCACCACTGTGCCAGATTTGCTGGCACGGTTTGGTTAGAACCTTTCCCGATTCTTCTTCTGTTGCTTGCCATATTTCTGTATCAATTCCAGTAGCCTTCCAACTTGGAAATGACTGGAGTGCTGATCTAGCTTCATCGTCTAGTACTAGAGGTTCTCTTAAATAGGGAATATCTTCTAAGGTATCTTGGATGTTCACCTCTATGCTGTACAGAATGTCATTATACTCCTCCCATCTGTATTTGATCTTCTTGAAATCAGTCATTATATGTCCATTGGCATCGTTTAGCATACCAATTTGAGGTTGGAACCTCCTTCTGAGTTTTGAGATCTTTTGGAAGACTTTCCTTTTTTTTCCATGTCTGGTTCCATCTTCAGTATCTTTATAGATATTGTTATAATACTGCTTCTTGTCTCTTCTAACAGCTTTCTGAATTACTTTGTTAAATTCCTTCCTGAAATCTTTGTTTTTCTTGGCTTTGGCTTTTCTTCTCTTCTTGGCAATTTTCACTATTTGTTCTGAGATGCAGTTTGCTCTATGTCTTGATCTTTGGCAGTCTTTTTTCACATTCATTTTCACATTTGATTTCATTCTACAGTTCTTCTGGTTCCCTATTAATGATGTTCAGTACTTCAAAGCAATTCCTGATGTTCTGTTTCAAAATGATGGGAATATGTTCCAGATCATATCATGGAAACTAGTTGGTTCTTCTTCCACTTTAGTTTGACTTGGAACTTGTAGATGAGCAGTTTGTGATCTGTTCCACAGTCAGCCTCTAGACACACCTTTGCTGTTATAAATGAGCTATTCCACCTCCTTTATAGTAGTCATATTGATTTTTTAGTATTCCATCCAGCAATGTTTGTGAATATACACATGGTTTGGGTTCTTTGAAGACTGTGTTAGCAAAAGAAATCATTGGATTGGCAGAAACTCATAAGTTGTTCTCCTTCTTGATTTTTCTAATTTCTTAGGTCATATAATCCAACTATGTTTTCTTCCTTACTATTTTCCAACTTTGTCCTCCAAGTCTCCCCAAGCACAAGTAGCATATCTTGCTTGCTCGTTCTGTCAATTTCAAATTGGACTTGACCATAAAACTCACCAACCTCTTCTTCTGCATCAGTGATTGGAGCATAAATTTAGATAACCATCATATCAAAGGGTTCCTTGTGAAGTATAAGTAATATTATTTGGTCATTGACTGCATTGCACCTAAATTTATCTTTGCTATATCCTTCCTGAATAGGAAAGCAATTTTGCTCTTTTTTCATTTTTTATGTCCTAAGTAGTAAACAGTATGATCTGACTGAAGGTGGCCAGTTCCAGTCCATTTCACTTCACTGATGCCTAAGATGTCAATGTGTAATCAAATCATTCTTTCACTGTTTTGAGCTTCCCCATGTACATTTTCTTACACTCCATGTTCTCACTGTAATTCTATCTTTGCTACTTCAGATTTTCTTTTCCTGTATGACAACATCAGTAACTAGACTTCCCAAAGGCTTTAATCTAGCCACATCATAAACCCAAGTAATACTCAGCTCTTCCTCAGTACCATGTTGAATGCCATTCAACTTGAGTGACCCATTATCTGGCATGATATCATCAATCATTTTATCTTGTCTATCCACGTGGTTTGCTTGGTAAAATACAGGAGTGGTTTAGATCCCTGCTTGCTTTAGCTGGGTAGCTGGGATGACTGCCACACCTTGAATGATCACACTGGGAATATATACTTTTGGATCCAGATGTTCTTCACTCGTCCCTCCTAGGAACAATCCCTTCCATGATGAGGTAACATAGCAGGACTTAAGAGGGAGGCACAAAATGGTATTCTGGAAAAATGTTATTGCTATATAACATGCCAATTAAATTATGTAAATATCTCATGTTCTAATTCCTATCCTTTTACCTGTATTGATTTTTGAATAAAAAATATTATCACTTTCAAGTTCATTTGATTTCATTCTTTCAGACTCTTACTTTATTCAACATTTTAAAAAATTACAGTAAAAATTGAGTGTTTTAAAAAAGAATTCTAAGATTAATGAGTGACTTTGTTAAATAAAGTATTGCCTACAATTCATGGGCTTTGAATGAAGTTTCAAAGTCTTTCTGGACAGAAGTTAAACAGCTGTTTCTGTTTCTGGGATATGATAACATTTGCATAATTTTATGCAAATGTAAGAACAAAATTATGCCAAAAGAAGATAGTGTAACTGCCAAAAACATAATCATATATTATTAAGTGGGATGGGAATCAAAATTTACAAAAGAAAGCTACGGGTGAAAGATGGCTGACATGCAAGAATTTCTTTCAGAGTAATCCAAAAGACATAATGGTTGATCTCAAAGTTCATAACAAAGAACTTGTTATTGATGGAGAGCCTGAAGGTTTAAAAGCAAAATGTAGAAACTGGCTTTAAAAAAAAAAAAGTATAATTCATAGCACACACACACACACATGTTCCTGTTTTATTTGGAGCACAGGAGATTATATCATGGGAATAAATACATGACATCATAAATGCCTCCATAGTGACAAATTATTGGCATAAACATTAAGCTTTATGATTTCACAGTTGGGTTAAAGGAGAGAAAAGAAAATTAGTATAGCACCAAGGAAAGCTTTTACTTCAACACCACTTAAGGGAATACAGAAAATAGCAAAGAGAGAAAATTGCTTTCCATTTAAATGCACTTTTTAATATTGCCCTACGTGAAAGACCTTTTGAAGACATATAATTTGGGTAATGATGCCTATCCATTTTGATTATGCAGCATAATAATGATAAAGCCAATCTATCTTTAGAACACTTATAACAGCATTAATGGTACGTGGTTTCCAGCAGAATGGATTGTCAAGAACAGGCAGGCTAAACTTGGGCTTCCATTATGCTAGCCACTATTACACTAGGACCTTCACACAGCAAAATAATAGACACAGAATAGCAGTAGAATCAAAAGGTAAGATATGCACTGGCATAGCAACTCCTTGGATATCCACCAATCTTAATGTTTTTCACTGATGATGTTTCTCCATTAGATATACACAGAGAGGTAGTAGTCAACATGAACTAATGCTACCACATGAGATGTAGACAAAACAGGAATCATCAAATTAGATGGTATAACTGGCATGGTAGCTCAGCATGGAAAAGACATTCATGCAGTAAACTCTCATATTGACTATGCATGCAAAGCACTGGTTTTATTTATTTTATTGATTTGCAGTTGAAGACCACATTACTAATCAACACGCTGCAATGACAAGTGTATTGAGATGGACTTCTCAGACCTGTCTTTGGCAGCACATTTCTTAGGCCCTTTACCTATTATTGAGTTAAAGTACTCTCTGCCCAGATCTCACAAAACAATGGTGGCATAAAAACTGCCATGCCCATTGCCAATCTCTACCCTGCTTCTATTTTGTCTGTTCTGAGACATTGCTGAATGGTGTCCTCCTGATTTGTGGCTGTATTTGTTGTAGGTAATCAGGAAAACATCTTACTCTTTGAGGCACTGCAGCACAAATGGGGTAGATTTGTGTAATAGTATGTGGGAAGGACCTTAGGAGACAGGAAAAAGAGCCACGGGCTAGACAACTGTCACGCAAAAGGTATCTCAGCTCACAGAAACAGGGGGATGTGGGAAGCATTTTGAAAGGGTCCTCCCTAGTTTTCTGGAAAGTAAAAGGAAAGGAGGGGAAAAATACTTTCAGTCTTGCAAGATTCTGTTAATGTAATTTTACAATAAAGATAGAGTTAGTACTCATAGTTGTGCTTCTTGTCTGGACTACCTTGAAGGGCTAACAATCTGACTTCAGGATCCTGCTTGGGCTGGTTTGTCAGAACCTACTTGGATATTTCCCAGGTTAAAATAATGTGCATTTAAAATAAGAGAGAGAGAGACAGAAAAGAGAGAGAATATCAGGACAGAAAACATACCAAAGAGGAGGGAAGTAGATCAGCAACGATTGTACAATTAACTAAGTCCTGCATTGATGGAGAATTGAAAATCACTAGCTGCTGAGGTAACTGCATCTCTTATTTCAGGTGGGAGGGAATAAATGACTGAAACTGAGAAATACAGCAAAATTGGCAAATAAGCAACAAAAGCCCAGTTAAAAATCCCACCATTATTCTCTGGACTCTACAATGAGAAAAGGTGGGGCAGCTTAAGATAAAGATACATCTCAAGATAAAGATACATTTCAGAATGCTCTTAAAGCAGATCAGCACAAACATGCCGTCCTCTTTTTCCTCAAATGAAATAGTCACGCTCTGCTGTTCTGTCCTCTACCTTGTAGGAACCCTAAAGAGAGGCTGGAGTCAAAACTAGGGAGGAGGGAGAGGATGGGTAGGAAAGGAATTCAGGAGCAAGATGCTGATGAAGAAAGTAAATGCTGAGAGAGAGACGGCTATGGTGGAGGCTGGCTAGTGGCCAGAGAAGAGGATGCTTGCATCTCCCAACACTATCATGATCAGACACCCTCAGAGGATCACCTAATTTCAAGATAATGTGTAACAAACTATTATAGATTGATTCATCTTGAAGTTGCAGTAGGGTAGCATCAGCTTAATGGGGAAATATTGCATTCAGAACTAATGCACCTCATGATAACTCACGACTGATTCATTCATGGGATTGGGAGGGAACAAGAGCAACACTGTGGGACAAAGGAGGAGATTGTTGTGGTCAGGACATGACTGTGCTGTGATTAAGCGCTAATAGGAACACGGCTTAGGCTACTTCAGTGGCACGCTGACTTGGTTGGCCTTGACTAGCAATGGCTCTTGGGGGACTGAAGGAAGAAATTTTCTAGTCCTTTTGGGAAATGGTCGAGAGAGAACTTGGGCCTTCTGCTTGCAAAGGATGTGCTCTATCACTGCTGCTGTCCCAGCTGCTCTGCCCTGGTTGTTATTTTGCATCATTTATATGTCATATGAACAGGAAAATTGAGAGAAGTAGCTGAAACATGCTTTGTCTAAATCAGTGTTTCTCAAACTTGGCAACTTTCAGATGTGTGGACTTCAACGCTGGCTGGGGAATTCTGGGAGTTGAAGTCCACACATCTGAAAGTTGCCAAGTTTGAGAAACACTGGTATAAATAGTCAAAGGAGAGAACATACAGTTCTGTGAGTTGCATGGAAGGTCCATTTGGCTTTCCTTCTGAGATGATGCAGGGGCAGTACATGGTTAAGGAAAATGTGAAGTCATAGCAAGGGCATTCCAAATTCTTGCATAGTGACATATGAAAATACATTAACATTTCTGTTCTCTTACATTTAAACAGAAAAATCTACATGAAGGGGGGGGGGACAATTTGTTTTGGGGGATGTTGTTTCTTTATCCCTACTAAAATTCAGAATGCAACATTAAATCGTTCAAGAGGATTTTCAAGCTTCCATTAAACAATGGAATGTTCTGTCATTTTATATCATTAATAGCCATGGAAAAACATGCTGCAAACTATACACTAGGGGTCACTCTTATAATAAAATAATACATTGTTTAAGAGAAACTGAAAGCCATTCATTATTCCACTCAGAATGCATAATCGAAAATTGTAAAAAAAGATTATTTGGATTAGTAGTGTAATAAAATTAAACTAAGATACATCAGTTATTGCATTTCTGATGTTAAATGCTGCTATTGCTCCTCGGGGGGAAAATCCCCACCCACCAAGAATACCACCCCTCCTCTCTGACATTTTCATATGGGGGTGGGGTTGACCCCACCTCTTGTTAGGTTAAATCAATTTAGGCTCTAATCTGATGTGCTAAAAACCAGGAAGCTGTTGGTTGACAGATGTCACTTTAATCTATGGCTGAATGCATCAGAGGGTATTGCTAATATATGGAGAAGACCTTAGGTCAATAGCAAAGTACATACTCTGCAGACAGAAAGCTGTAGATCCAATCCCTGGCATTTTCAGATAAGGCAAGATAGATAAAGTCCCTGATCAGAAAGGTCCATTTTAACCATTTTAAAAATATTATTACACTATTAAAGGGCTCTGTGTGTGTGTGTGCCTTCAAGTCAGTTTTGACTCCTCGAAACTGCCTGGACTAGTTTCTGCAGTTTTCTTGGCAAGATTTCAGAAGTGGTTTGCCCTTGCCTTCTTCCTAGAGCTGAGAGTGTGTGGCTGGCCCAGGATCACCCAACTGGTTTTGTGCCTAAGGCAGGACTAGAACTCATTGTCTTCCAGTATCTAGCCTGATGCCTTAACCACTACACCATAGCCCTAAAATGCTAATGGCAATTTAAAAATAAAACTTTCTAGTCATACCCAACTATAGCTATCTTCCTACCTCTCTAGTGGACCTTTCACCTTTCTTAACAATGTTTCCAAACCCTCTTCATCACACATCTTATACTTGTGTTAACTGGTTAGGAATGGTGTTTTTTATTTTTTCATTTATATATTTATATTGCATTTTAATTCTTGTTAGCCATCCAGAGTCACAATGGTGAGATGGGCAGCCATATAAATTAATAGAAATAGATAAATTCAGAGCACTTTCATCCATTCTCTGATGGATCATTCTCATCCAACCAGTCTCATACAACTTGCTATGCTGTCCCCAGTACCACATTTGGTGTTCTAAGATAACATTCACCCTCCTTAATGAATGTACAGGTTAGCCTAACACAGAGTTGTGCACTTTCTACTAGCAGATTGATCTATCAAAGGTTCTGTGAAAATTGATAAATTCAGCTTGGTTGTGATTGCTGTCAGAAGGTGCTGGATTTAAATTATTTTTAGACCTTGATGATTTTATTATCATTTCCTTGTGGTCTTTGACCAAAGATGCAATCAATCAATATTTTTAGATATACAAGGTACATCATTCCAGGTAACTGCCCAGAGGCACTGGGAGTTGGGCAGCATATAAATTTAATCATTATTATTGATAATAACAACAACAACATTTCTGGGGATGCTGCCTCTCAAGAAAGAGCCCATGCTGCTCCCCAGTGTGGCCACCCAGAATATCTTCCTTGTTGCCTATTAGGCCCCCTTTACTTTTAAAGTTTTAAAATATTATTTAATTTTTAATAACATCAAAGATGATAAACTGAAAAGCAAAGCATTATTTCCAAGAATGCTGTTGGATTCCACTAGATCTGATAGGCATTCCTAGAAAATAAAAATACTGAATTGTCCAGTTCTTTGTAAATGCGTCCATCTGATCAGAAGGTAATGTACGGTGAGGTAAATTGTCAGGATCCACTGTTGAATCTCTTTTCTTCTGCAGCTTTCTCTTCTATCTTTTAACCAAGTCATTCAGATATCTGACGGGCTACAACGAAGGATCTCTGATTCAGGAACAAACACCATGAACAGTAATCATCATAAGAAACTGTGGATTGTATTTTACCACATAATTATTACTGTTGGTCACACAGTCAGCCAGATGTTTAGACTGGATCTGGCATTTTTATCCACCTATAGAGTCTTTCCCAAGGACCTGGGATAGGCAGATGTTGTTGTTTGATGGTGTTAAAGGTATCGTCACAGGATGTAATCTGTTCCAAGTAAAGCTGCCTTTTGCAATTGACTGATGGTGATTTTGTCAATGTCGATGGTGTTCAAGTGCTCCAGATGTTTTGGGATTGCACCCAAGGCGCCTATTACTATTGGTACTATCTTTGGTTTCTTTTGCCACAGTTGTTCTATTTCTGTTTGCAGGTCTTTCTATTTTGTGATTTTCTCCAGTTCTTTCTCTTCTATTCTGCTGTCTCCAGGTATTGCAATGTCCACTATCCAGACTTTTTTGTCTTATCAACTATTGTTAAGTCTGGGGTATTATGTGGCAGGTGCTTGTCTGAATTCTAAAGTCCCAGAGCACTTTAGCTTCTTCATTTTCTATTACTTTGTCTGTTTTGTGGTTCCACCAGTTCTTGCTTGCAGGCAAATGGTATTTCTTCAGATATTCCAACGCACCATTGATGCTACTTTGTCATGCCATTGTTTGTAGTCAGTCTGTGCAATTCTCTTGCAGCAGCTAACTAGGTGGTCCACTGTTTCTTCAGCTTCTTTGCAGAGGCAGCATTTGCTGTTTCTTGCTGTCTTCTCAATTCTGGCTTTATATGCATTTGTTCTTAAGGCTTGGTCTTGTGCAGCCAGAATTGGCCCCTCTGTCTCTTTCTTCAATTTTCCTGCTCTTAGCCATTGCCAGGCCTTGTTGTTATCTGATGTACCTGCTAGTTTTTGTGTATGTGTGTGTGTACTGGCCATGTAATACTTTTCCTTGCTATGTCTCTTTTCTATTCTTCATTTGATCTTTCCTGTAGGCCAGTTTGGTCTCTTCAGTATTCAATAAGCCTTCATGGTGTACTAGCTCCAGTGCTTATTCTTCACTGTCCTTTAGATATTCTTCCAATGCCCTTTTTCTTCTTCAACTGTCTGGTGTACTTGTAACATTCCACACCCACCAATATTCCTTGGTAACTAGAGTCTTCCAATGTCACTGCGTGGATGAAGGGCATGTTTCACTGTCTTTATTTTTCTGGTCTTCCTACCAGGGCTTCTAGTTCTGCTTGACTCCAGTCCACTATTCCAGGTGTGAATCTAATGACTGGAATTGCCCAGGTTTTGCCTTGATGGTCTTTCCTCCACTGAGCTTGGACTTTAAGAACTTCTTCAGTCTCATGGTGTATTTACTACTAATCTTCTTCTTGACGTCAATGTGCTTTATGTTGTCAGCTTGAAGGATGCCCAGATATTTGTAGTGATCTTGTTCATCCAGACTCTTGATGTTATTTTCATAGAGCATCTTGATTCCTTCAGTTTTCACTATTTTACCCTGTTGATGGTAAGGATGGCATATTTGTCCAGTCCAAACTCCATTGCAATATCTTGGCTGTATATTTGGACAGTGTTGAGCAGTTGAGCAGTTCAGATGGTGTATTTCCATACAGCTTCTGATCGTCCATGTAAAGGAGGTGGGATAGCCTGGCAGAAGTTTTTGACATTTGACAGCCATGGCCTGACTTGTTCAGTATTGTTGACAGAGGAATCAATGCAATGACAAACAGTAGTGGTGATAGTGAGTCTCCTTGAAAGATTCTTCTCTTGATGTTAACCTCTCCCAGTCTATCACCATTGACCAGCAACTAGGTCTTCCATAGCACCATTGATCTTTGCACAAAGCTTCTGATGTTTCTATTGACTCCTGCTATTTCTAGGCACTTGATTATCCAGTCATGTGGCATATTGTTGTTGTTGTTGTAATTATTATTATTATTTAAATTTACTATGGATGCCAACTCCAAAAGACTCTGGGTGACTTACAACATCAGAATATACAGTTAAAACAGTTAAAAACAGATCTATTTGCCAGTGATGTGAGTTTTCCAGAAAGTTTTGTTGCCCTAAAGAATTAGGCAATTTAATTACATCTAATAACAGTTTTTAAAGGTACCCGACATTAATTGTTACATTAAACCACAAGTGTTTGACATGAAATACTAGAAGAAAAAGGTTAGAGCAGACCCAAGCATGGTTCTCCCCTAGGTACTTGTAATTTGTAACTAGCTACTTATAGCATGTTGGCATCACCCACCCTGTCCTTAATATTATCATTTTGGCACAATGATGGTTGGATGACTCTAGAAAATGCAATTAAAGATCCTTCCTGAATGTGGCTTAAATAAGAAAAACTCAATGTAAACATTTAAAGACAGCATCATCTGACTTTACATTATGCAAGCTAAAAAACTCACAAAAGGTACTGAAAACTTCTGATATACTGTACAGCATAAGATACCTTAAGAAATCTGTATGAAACACGATCTGTTTCAGACTTCAACTTTGTTTCACTGGGGTTATGTTGGAATACTTCCAGTTTCATTGTCAATACTAACTAGTTCCATTTCACACTGAGTCAAATCTGATTCACACCTCCTGAAAGTGTGTTGGTGCCTACAAATGTGGTCATAAAATTGAAAATTTTCCACCAGCAGCACCACCTCCTCCTCCCACCCTCCATTATTCTGCTTGGTCATGACATAAAAGAGGTTCTTGTTTATTCTTCAGTGTTCTTTTGGCCAAGGCATCTTCTCTTTCATGTCTCTGCTGCAGGAACATGTGTTGCCTTATTACTGAATATCCAGAATCTAAAAATACTGATTTATATGTTCCTATAGATTTTCCCTCTGCTAATATTATGAAGCATGTGAAGACAAGAGTGTCAGCCTGAATATCTTGTCAGAGTGACAATACTCATGGTTAGTGTTTCACTGTTTCTTGACTGACTCAGCAATGCAACCTGTCTTAGCCCCGCTTTGAGATTATTTGGAATGTGTTTCCTGTTTTGTTTCCTTCAAAGTTGTGCAGTTCCTCATGTTTTGCACATCTTCATGTGGCACATCCTGCTCAGGGACTTCTTATCAGTGCTGTTGACAATGTTTTGTCAGCTGGGGCTCCTCATACTGTCTCCAGCTAAGAGGAATTGCTTCTGCATTACTATTAAGTGACATCATTTTATTCTGTTCTGTGGAAGTAATGTCATCATCCAGCTTGGTCTTTCCACAGATTGATCTATCACCCCATTCCATGATGTAAGGAAACTGGGTTTGGAAGAGATGTCCTTACAATGACAAGATACATATCAATATATTTAACTGCTTTCCCAAGTGAGTATTTGTTTTGATGAATGCTACACTAGTATGGAATTTCTACCAGGGGAAGAGGACGCAACTGTTGCATAACCGTGACCGAAGAACAATACACTCCTATCTATGATGATCACCCACTTCCATCAAAGGCATAGTTTCAAGAGTGATATATGTACATGGAGTTGTGGGGGAGGAAGGCTGATGTTTAAAACTGCAACCCTATGAGCTAACTTTTTTCCTTCCTTTAATAACCCCAAAGAATATTAATCAAGTGATGGATTTACTTTCACTTACACAGCAGCAGCACATGAGTGGAATGTGGAAACTCAGGACATGATGACACCGTGGAGCACATTACATGACTAAATTTTAAAGCTGCTCTTCCAAGTTTTCTTTTTGCATGTGGAAGAGAGTGATTGCCTAATGAAGAAAAGAGGGCTAAACTTAATAATCCCTTCCCAGGCTTTTTTAATAGAAAAACTCACCCACATACCTTCCAGTGAAGTTATAGGATTTTTATTTAAAAAACCAAACCAAACCTTTGGGTGCCAATGAAGTATTATAATACTGTTCCTATGTGAAATGTGCATTTTTCTCTTATTTTTTCTAAGCAAAAGACTGGAAGTCAGGCCACCTCTTCCCTCCAAGCAGAACTCCTGATTTAAATCAGATCTCTGTTCTAGCCTGTTCATGTATGTTGTCCAAAGCACTTAACACGAGGCCTCCAGATAATTCCCTCCATCATCACTTGAATAATGTCAGAGAAAGGAATGTCGTAAAGTGGTATGCATCTTGGCCTCCGTGTGAATTAGGACCTTTTCACACTGCAAATGTCATTGGAAGGACATCAGAGGGTGTGGGACTTTACTGGAGTGCTCATGTAGTATATGTTCTAGTTCTGTAACATTTGATAATACAAATCCACAATGGAGGGCAGCTGCATAACTTGTATCATGCATTTGCCCCTGCACCACAGATTTAAGTGCTCCCAAGTGCTTTAACAAGGAAAGGCATATTCTCCCTGGGGTATGAGGTTTATCAACATCCCCAAAGCAGGCATCAACAACACCAGAACAATATGCTTGAATAAAACCCACTAACAACTTCAATCAGTGAAGAAGCTCTTTAAATTTATGCCCTCCAGTATTTTGTGCAGCACATCATACCAGGAAGTAAAGTCAAAGCTGACTCTCTAAGTACTATGGGCACAGAAATATACTGAAGTTCTTATGCTTCTGGGTGGCATTGTTCATTTTGATACAGACTGTGCAGTCCCAGCATCAATTTAATTATTTGATGTTAACTGTTTAAAGAAAAATAAACCCAACAAAAGGTGCACTTCAGGCTTCTAGAGTAAATTATATTTCTATATTTTTGGAGCCTGCTAAAGTTATATACAGTATATGTGTATGTGCACATATAAAGAGCATAGCCTAATGTTAATCTGCATCTGAACATTCACCAGAAATACACAGGTAATAGCTTTTTCTTTAGCATAAACCCTGAAAGAAAAGTTATTTTTATGATGCTGCTTTATGGTAAGCCAACATGAATACCAATAGTGAAAGATGGAGTATGCATGTTAAAATAAATAAAATAGTTATTATATTGTTACCCACCCACCCCATTTTTCCAAGAAAGTTAGGTATGCTTGACTTTCTTACATTAATTTTATTCTAACAACTTTTAAAAGTAGGTTTAAACTAAAGTCACCCATCGGTTTGAATTTGGTGCTTTCTGGTCCTAACATAATACTTTTGGTAGCCTTCCACAAAATAACTCCAGATGAGTTGGACTATACCTTCCAGAATTCCCAGCGGGACTTGTATTTCAACACTGTATTTTTGGAGGGTACTATATTGGGGAAAGAGTTATTAATGTATTTCCAATGTTTTTTAGATTTAGAAACTGGATGCTGGGTTCATTTTTTAACATTAATTTTAATAACTAACATGTTTGTACACCTTTATGTACATTCTTTAACTTATACTTACACACAAACACTTTGATGTATCCTGCAGTCATTCAAGGTGCTATTGCATCTCTGGTTTCTTATGCTGCACATATGAAGCTGCACTTAAAACAATTTATCTCCTGTTTAAAAGAAAAAAGAAAGGACTGATCAACGCCAACGGAAGGGATGAAAAAGGAAAGATGCATCAGCTGTAACTCATATTTTCTTGTGAGCATAATTTGACTTATAGATATTTGGCATGCCAGGATATCAGCATGATGGAACCTCACAAAAATCATTTCTTATTTTTCTTCTGGGTCACTGAAAAAAAGGAGAGAGAATATACTGCATCTCTTAGGAGAAGTACAGCCGTCGTAAGTTGTGTATTCAAAGGCATATGCATCCAGGAGGATGCACACATGTGCAGAGAGGTAGGGCTTCAGCTGCAATGTTGTGAGCAGCATCTTTCCTGTTTTGATTCCCACTCCTCAACCTGGACACTGCTCTTTGCTATTATAGTTGCTGCAGAATATTTACAACAGCAGCTATTGAGAATATATGAACAATCTATGACAGTCTAAATATATTTTTAATTGACTAAAAGCTGCAGCACAATGTGAGAATATATGAATATATATTCCTTCACAGACAGAGGCTAATTAAATACATTTCTATGGGAAAAAATATACAGTACATGATAATTAATTGCAGACAAAAATTACCATCTTCATACAGTTGTAAATATGTAAGTAAATGAAACATCTCTCCATACTCTGCTTATATAGTGTTGCAACCTAGCATTTTCCTCATTCAAGATGAAATCCTGTGTACTGCCAAACCATTTTACACCATTCAGCCTAACTGTAAAAAATTATAGCCTTACATTTTATTGCTAAAAGTTTAAGCACTACTGTTGGTATTAATAAGCCTAGAATCAGTCACAACTAATGTAGGTCTTTCTAAATGTTATTAATAGCAATTCCCATGTATCCTATGGGTTTGATTCATATCTTTTAAATGCCACTGAAATACAACACAGAGTCTTTAACATTTCATAGATAAGATAAGGGATACTTCTGCATATTAGTAATATCCGTGTTTTTACAAAAGGAGTAGTCAGCTGAGCAATCTCTAACCAAACAGCCACATCTGAAGCTTAATCTAATTTCATGTGTCAGTCTTAATTCAAAAGCCTTCTGAGGACTATCCATTCCTCTCTGGCAAAGCTAATTTATCCCAACCCCAGCAGCCCTCTGTAAAGGGAAGAAGAGAGAAAGGGAGAAAGAAATCAGAAGAGGAAATAAGGTGGAGAAAACACACAGAGCATCACTTTTAGTACGTCCTCCTACCAAAGGCTGGCAACCATCATTGGTCTTTGTTCTTTTGATGTTCTTGTCCACAGTATTGCATTTTTTCCAAACCAAAACGGTGTGTGTGTTTCTGCTCTCCCTTGTGTTGTGTCTGTGATTTTGTGGTGTGCCTACGCTGGAGAAGTGGGATGGAATTGAATAAGGATTGCAACCTGAATATTTGAAGGACCTAGAGCAATCAATAAAGCTTGAAGGACTAAAATCTGCAACACTGGGATCATGAGACGGCTATTTCCTTGCAACTAACTGCATGTGTTGTTTATTCTTAAAAATGTAAACAGATTTCATTAACCATAGAATCACAAACATTAGCAATAAGTTTAGTAATATAAAACAAAGTCACAATAGCAAAGAAAACCAGTACCATGGGGTTTAAATATTCTTCTTATAAAGCTCTTTATTAAAAATAAGAAGGGAGAAAACAGTATTAGCAAATCATGAATCACAATCATGTAGTTTCCATAAAGAGTCAGTCAGGATTAATCAAGAACTTCATTTCTTCAAGATAAGAAGCACAAACAAGTCTTTAGCATCCCGACAGTGGGAGAGGTTTAGCTGTTGTCTTGTTAAGAGGAGTTCAGAGAATGTGCATTAATTTTTTTTTAGTTTTTAGTTATGTATTCATTTTAGAAAATGTAGTATATGGCTGCTCATCTTACATATGATGTACATATTTCTAGGCAGCTAACAGCAAATAACAAAAGCAATATCATAAAACCTGTATAAATCAAACAGTAGAAGCAGAATTAAAATGTTCATAATGCAATAACCCAAGCACCATATAACAAACTCTACCTCACAAACTCCACCTTTACTGGAGTCATCTAGCATTCACAGCATTCTGAGGGTAAGGCCTCTCTGGATGTCAGTGGGGAGAGACTATTCATAGGGCAGGTGATATAAAGTTGATGACATTAAAAAAATAATCAAGCCTAAAAAAATTCTGATGTACATTTGAATAAAATGAACATTCTCTTAGTTGGATACATCAAATGCCAGGGGTCTACTAAATTCAATTCTTCCATATTAACTCTTAATTGTTTCCCTCACTAATGATTGTTTTTCTGTGCTGGTGTATTTCAAGCTCAGGATCCAATATTTCATTAAAGACTCCTCTTATTATCAGTTTATCATAAATACACTCATTCAAGTGTTGAAAACATTCATAAAACATAATAGGAGAATCTAAATTTGGCCAGTAAACATTAACCACAGCTATTTCAGTCTCTGCTATTTTGGCACACAAAATTAAATTAAAAATGCCCGTTTACATCAGTAATAACTTGTACATCAATTGGGAATCCTTTTTGAACCAGAATGGCTGCACCCCAGCTTTCGTTGAAGTATCTGTGAGGTAAACCTGTCCCATCCAATCTTTCATTAATAGAGATTTATCCTGTTCCATTAAATGAGTCTCTTGTAGATAACTAATATCTGTCCTTAGCAATTTTAAATATGCTAAGATTATATTTTGTTTCTTGGATTCTCATAATCCTTTTAAATTTAAACCAACGAATTTCATCCATAAATTTTATTTTGGCCCACTTATCAATATTCTCCCAATACCAATTCATTTTATGACCTGTACCATTTAACAAATATCTAATAATAAACTTTTCTATATTTAAATATTTAACATATTTTCTAGTATTACTCACAGACGTAGAACCGCCATAAAGACTCAATTTAACCTTCAAATACCATTCTTTTACATGTATATAGAATCTATACTTAAAGGAAAAAAGAAAAATGTGATTATGTGCATAAAAATAAAAAAACAAACAAGTGATATTATAAAAAAAAATGAAAAGGAATCTTGAAGAAAAAGGAAAAAAAATATATTTAAAGAAGGGGAAAAAAATCACAGAAGTTAATGACTGCCCAAATTGTTCTATTGGGCAGTTGCCATGACAGAGAAGAAATGACTCCTTGGACTCATGTTGACATTGTTTAATAGAGGAGACCTGGAGCACACCTGCCCTGTCAGATCTGGTGAGGCAGGCAGAAACCCTCAGATATAGGTGGTCCTATGAGTAACGTGATCCTGTGCCATGCAACACTTTAAAGGTGATAACCAGCACCTTGCACTTAAAAGCATAATGGGAGCCAAGTGTAGCTCAGATAACAGTGGTGTAACCCAGGCAAATCACAGAGTCCCCAAAACTGCACCCACCACCACATACTGGACCAGTAGAAGCTTCTGAATGCTTTTCAAGGGCAGTCCCATGTAGAATGCATTGTAGTAATCCAATCAGGAAGTGAATTAGGCATGAGTGACTGTAAGCAGGGCCTCTCAGTTCAGGAATAAGTGCAACTGGCATACAAAACAAATTTATGCAAAAGCCCCCCTACCTACAGCTGCCATCTGCTTTCCAACAAGAGCCAGAAGTTCAGGAGGACTCCCAAATTGTGCACCAACTCTGTCTGGGGGAGTACTACCCCTTCAAGAGTTAAAGATGAAAAATCCCTGGATTCAGGGCCCCTGAAAAGTCAAAGCAACTCCTTCTTGCTAGAGTTGAATTGCAGTCTGTTCTTCCATATCTGGAAGATGAGAAAGAACTAGATAATTTTAGTTCACTAAGCAAGAAATCTTGATTCTGTCATTGCAAACAAGATGTATTTTGCCTTGAAAATACTAAAGACCTTTAACATTACTCAGAAGACCACCTATTAAAAAGTCTCTGAAGTCCATTTAAGTTAAATTATGGATGTTGTCCAAAGAGTTTCAGAACAGACTGATACCCAGAATCAGCCACATGGTGTTGCACACAACTATTTCAAGATGAATGGTTGGCACCAGTGAGACAGAGTCATGTAACACAAATGGTAAAACTAAGGATATCTTCACTTTATCATTTCTCCACACTACAAGAAACCATAATTAGAGTGATCAAAAGTGGTATGATTGCAAGGATCTTTGATTTGACAACAAACCTGTCAATCACAAAATTCAAGGAAGTCCCCTCGTTCTTTTCTCTTCACTGTAGCATCTTAATAAATGGCAAATCTTTTTCTTTTATGAATTTCTGCAGAAAATTCTTTGCAATGCACTGAAAATGCAGAGAAACTGACCAAGATCAAAGTTTTGTTAATACCCAGTTTCAGATCAGAGCAGGTTCAAACTCACCTATTCTGCCCCAAGAAAATGAAAACACATTCCAAATTATCCTGTTTCTCCTCAAAATTTGATTTCAGCTCATCTACTGCTCACCATAATGGGTTATATTTTCATTTAAGTCTACTAAATGTATAATAACAATGGCAAATCCTAAATGTTGGAGTATAATTTGTTAATGTATTAAAAAATAAATAAACTTGTGTGAAGAAAGCTTTGAGCAAGATTAGCAGTCCAGACTGTCATAAATCCCATAATTAAATGAATGTGAACTTTGTCATACATGTGTATTTTAGTCTCAGGTTGGTACACAATAATCTTGGTTAATCACCTACATTCCATGTGGCCTGAATTCTGTAGTTTTTACCTGCAACTAATTAAAAGGGTTTATTGATACATAACCCTCTAATATAAAAACAGGAGAGGATCAGGCAAAATACTGTGAAGTCAAATGACTTCATAGTCCAAGCAGTATGATTTGAACAAAGATATAAAAAACAATTTCATTAAGACATTTAACAAAACAGTTCAAAGGAGAATTTTAAAAATACTCTAAATTTGCAAAGAAAAAGGAAAGCAAAACAGGAAGCTGGGCAAGACTTTTTTAATGGAAAAAAGTGAACTGCAGAACATTTAGATCATCCATTTTCTTTTTAGCCAAAGATGAGGTAAATTGTGATATTTCTACCTTCTGAATGTGCCTAAAAATATCCTAGGGTAAAGCCTCCCCGGTACCTTGGCAGTGCCATATAAATAGCTGATACTAGTACCTTTTCAGGAAGCTTTCTTACGATACTAAGCATTCACTGTCTTCTGTGCTTCGGCTGTTTCTCATCCTCTTTTCAAACATTTCTTCATTACCAGTGGAGACCCAGGTTACACATTGGCAATCACTTTGCTTCAGCAAAAGTCATACTGAGCTACCAACAGCTGCTCTCCTTCCTTGGAGGTGTCACAGAGGTAGGTATTTTCCCCTGATATCATATTTCTTCACAACACTTTCAATGGTCCTTAGCAGAGATGAAAGATCAAGCTTTGTAAGACGTGAAATGAGAAAGAAACTGAAATAAAAAAGAGTAAAAAGGGACCCTCATAATTAGTTCATTTCCACTTCAACTTTGGCGCATTATTCCTTGTATGAGGTGCCAGAGCAGCCCTGGACATCTTACCTTTTGTGACAACCAACTTAGTTACTACCTTAAAAATCTACAGATAACATGATCTCTCTAAAACCAGGTGGCAAAGAGAACACTGCTAATGGTTTCATAAAGAAATCTCCTAATTTCACTTATTTAATCATTCTAGCTGTGTTTGGACACCAAAACGAAACCTTTTGCATTTCTACAAGCTTCTTGTACCTGAGAGTCACAAAAATCTAAAGCAGAGCTGCACAAATGGCTGCTTGCAGCCTGTCAACATCTCTTTTGAAGCCCCCAGAGCCCCAGGGTGAGTGGGGCCAGAAAATTATCCTCTTTTTGTACTTTTAGGGGGGTTAAAAAGTTAAACAGATCCCTTTAGGCTTGCAGTAGCTTAACAACCCCATAAATGCAACTCCCAACATGGCACACAAAGTCTCCCATCTGAAGTCACACATGCCTAGTCTAAAGGATGAAGCAACAATGATACTGTCAATTGTATATTTCACCAATTGCATTTTAATTCTGGAGTTTATGCTTTAACTCCTTGAAAGAGAGGTAATGTTGCACTGTAGAATGCACCCTGGAGTCTGTTTGTTAAAACAAGTAGTTTAGTTCCCCATATGTAGTTATTGCTCTGAGGTCCCATATTAATGAAGTTATGCTTATCAGAGCAGAAAAACAAGGTATAAATCAAATAGGTAAATCTCTTCTGTGCATATTATATGATTAAGTATTATAGACCAGTGCACAGAATTGTATTTTTAGGAAAAATAGCAGACTGAACCTTGTGTTTTACCATTTTTGTTCATACAGAGAACATATACCCCAAGCATAATGTTGAAGCCACAAGAGAAATCATATGGACCATTGCAGGATCAGTCCCTATAAATGCCTGTGTATCTGAACTCTCTGGAGGCATGCTTCTTTTTAAAATAAACATTGCACATGTGGTTGCATTTCTAAGTTGGTGCAATTTTAAAATAAAGCTTTAAAACACCCTAACCAATAACCATGGAACCAAGAGAGAAGAAACAGGACAGGAAACATCCCAGCCCCAGCTCCAGGTCAAAAGATGGGGAATGAGGACGTTGTAACATCATGTAAGTGCGGAGCATATCTTAAAAAAGAAGCAACAAATGGTTCTCCTCACATTACAGTTTTGATTCACGGGAATGTACTATTTTCCCATAGTGATATGTGTGTGTGTGGGTGTGGGGGCTTGTGTGTATACACATACACACAATATATATATGCATACAGTATATACACATGCATACAAACCCACAGAGTAGAAGAATTTACATCTCAGAAGCCCTTGTATAACCATTTGAGACTTAGTGATTTTTAGAAATCAGAGCTGCAGAATCAGCAATATGGCTTCCAAAAGTTTTAATAACCATCCAAAAGTTGCCAAAGTATTTTCTCCCCTGACCATAAAAAGATTGCCTATTTTTGATAGAGAAAACTAAGTTTTGATAAAGAAATATCAACAGGCCTTCTGCAAAACGAAGCCCTATATTACTAATTTATTAAGCTGCTTTGTGTCTTTGTCAACAATGTGACTTTCAAAAGATTGCAACATAGTCCCGCCTCAAAGTCCCCTAAAAGATTTTAGTGGCCATCAGGAAACAGACTAGAGGAATATAAATTGACAGTCCTTGCCATGGAGATGTGTACAAAGCAAGGTTCCCCAAGGATCAGTATAGACGTCAAACTTTTAACTGTTTATAAAGGATCTGCAATCAGAGTTGAGTACTGAGGTGTCCACGTTTGCTGGTGACATCAAACGATGTAGAACAGTTTGAACAAAGAGGGATGGCAATCATCTTCAGTTTTACCAGGCTTGAAATGCAGGAAACAGGTGGAAATATTAATGCTTTTTCTCCATCTGACCAACAGAGAAGGAGGAGGAGGATCCAGTAGGTGTCCAATCCCAAGCTGCTGCATATTCTGGAACAAAAATGCCCCTCCCCCAGCAATACATTTCCAGTATTTTGTATGTATTTGTGTGGTCCTTTTGCAAAAGAAGCTGAGCAGCTGTTACAAAAGGAGAGCTGCAAACTCATCAAGCCACCATTTTTCTGTTGCATTCAAAAGCCTCTTGTTACGCTCGCAGTCATGGTGAAAGGACAGTGTGCTGGCAATTTTGCAACCAGGCTTTTCCCTAGTAGCTATCACTACATTCACATGTTGCTGTAGAATGAAGGTGAGAAGAAGTTCTGAACAATGGCTATACACTATAAAAAAGGTGCTGAAATTTACCTGTGGGACATCTGGGAAGGTGACAACTGCTGAATCACACAAAATGGAAAAGAAGAATTTGCTAGCACCCTGCTTTGTACTCAAAACTGGATGGGTGGCGTGCACTTTGCAGGCTGGTTGCCCCTCCCCTTAAAGAAAAAGAGAAAAACAGGCAGAACTGTTGTCAAGTTCAGCCGTACGGTATTTCCTGCATTAGGACAAATGTGCACTTGGAAACAGTTGCAGAGGTTTAAAGTCAAAAGAGTCCAGATTAATCCCTGCTGCCTTTCAAAGTGGAAGCAGTTAAGCGGGTGGCGTGCATTTGTCTGGTCACTGACCAAAATAAATAAACGAATAAGCCAGAGGTTGCTGTAAAGGGGGCCCTGTGATGCTGTCAGAGATTCTCCCCCCTTTAAATACAGCAAACAGACTGCAGTGTCAGCTGAAGCCCAGGAGCCAGGAGGCAGAGGCAGGCAAAGGTTCTTCCCAATGGGAAAACACCTCCCACAAGCTCTGCAGCGCCTCAGAGAGAAGCAACATACTGAGTATGATTTTAGAAACCCCCCAACTAAGCAAGAACGGAACTTAGTTCTTCTTAAATAGATGATTTAAGTTCTTAAATCTAACTACTTAAATAGATGATGGCATCAGACCACATACCTCCAAAGCTGACTCTAGGCGGATGCAAAGACGCCATCTACGGATGCCCCAAACGGCCACAGGCCTATTAAATCATGGATGATGTTGAGAAGCTGAATAGAGATAACTTAGTTCTTATTTGTCTCTCCGTGTGTGTCTGTGTAATGTAATGCTATAACCAATGAGAGCGAATGGTGGAAAGCTCAGGAAAGTTAATAGGAAAGTACTGTGCACAAATTCTTATAAAATTGTAAGTATTTAAAATGACTAACATATGCAAACCATGACAATATGCTAGTCCAGTGTAAATGAATTCAAATAAAATAGAAATACCAGAATTCCTGCAGAAATACAGTAATCCAGGAACTCCACCCAAGCCAGATGTGTTTTATTTACTTCTTCAGTCATGTGTAATAAATTGAAACAATATATAGAGTAAAACAAGTTTTTACATACAAGCTTGAGAATTACAATTGAGAAATATTATTCTCATTGAACATTTGCGTACTAAATTATAAGAGCTATATATTACCTTCTCTATCAGAGGCAAGATGCCACTGAATTCCAGTTGCTGGGAAATACTAGTGTTAGGAGCCTTGCTGGGAAACTCTGATTAACCAGTGGAGAAACAGAATGCTGCATTAAATAGGATATTGATCAAATCCAATTCAGCTTTTTTGGTATTCTTATGGTAAGAGGTGTTATATCCCCATTTAAATTACAGTAATTATTTTTAATATATACATAAAACGTATGTCCAAATATTATGCAAATTGTCATTTTTCTGGTGATATGTTATCATTTCATAAAAAGAAGAAATGTAAGAAGAAATGAATAAAATATTGTAAAATTTGAATTGTGAACTACTGCAGGAGCTCTTGAAGGAAAAAGCCAAGCTGAACTGAAGTATGACATAAACTACAATATGAGGGAATGTTTGTATATTTGTGTATTCTCACTAGAAAAACGTACATTCAAACATGCACATAGTACACAGATTGCAGTAGGATTAACAACTAATTTCTCTTCTTGTGTGTCATATGAATTAAAATCAACATGGTACATATTATCATCAGAACACAGATATTGTGAAATAATGTATACTACATTCTTACAAAATAATGGAAGACTGCATTTATAATTTCATAATTCTGTGGCCATGCAATTTTTCCACCATAGAAAATGCAATATATTCATGAGTACAGATTTACTGAAGAATAGAAAACAGACGTTTATGCCAGGAAATCAACAGCTGGGAAAAAAATAATTAAGATAACCCAGGGTGTTTGGGGGAGGGGATATATATACACTGATCATTTGATTAACATTATACCATCTACTTGATAGCATTTTTACATTCAGAAAACCAATGATTCCACTCAACCCCCCTCCAAGAACAAAAGGCAAAACAAAGTTGATTAAATTTTTCCAGTTTAATAAATCCTTACAAAAGGCTAGCATATTCGGAACTGGTTAGTGCTTCTGAGTCAATCTGTGCTAATGCAGCACAATGCAGCAAGAATATTTAGATGTGACTACAGTTGGCAGAATAGTTCATATTTGCAAGTCTTAATGTGCATATGATGTACATTAATGTAACAGCCCAGTTAGAGTCTATATTCTCTCCTGAGCAAGACATGCCTCCCATAGGGCCTACAGTGTTCTGCTTTGTATTTTTCCAAAATTATATCTTCCTTCCATCCAACAGTGCAGATCCCCTTCCATTCCTTGCTCCTACATTGGGTTTCATGTGATCCCATTTCTCTTGGCTGTTTCACTTCTGTTTTCTACTCATAGTTTTATTTTTCAGTCTGATAACTCCCAGTTGTGGTTCATCTAGCTTATTATTTCATCACAAACAAGAATGAAAACTTACAGACAATAATTGATTGCACCCTGCAGTGCAAAAGAGTCAGAGCTTAGAGAGAGTGAGAGAGAGAATGAGAGAATCAGGACTATGCTATAGCGTTTAAATGCTAGGCTTCTTCCTCCTACTGTCCAAATTAACAGATGGTTGGCTGGTGTCTTGTTGGTCTTAGGAGGAACCTAAAGTATGCTTTCACAATGGTGTTGTCTAACTGGATAACAACTAGTTCCCATCCTGCTGATCTCAAGCCTTATACCTCCAGGGTATCCCTATGTCTTGATACCCAGGCCAATTTTCTTTGTTTTGCTTCACCATGAATTAATGAAAGGAAAACGGGGGTGGGGGTGGGGGTGGGGGGCACTAGCTAGAAGCTGATTTCTGCACTTCCTTATGTAGGAAACAAGGTCAATACTAGTTATTCTTGCAACAGTTAAATAAGTACAATCACAAGCCATTTTAGAAATGGTCCTGAGAGTTTGGGAAGTATTTTGGGGGATGAGAATGGTGGCCACGAAAAAGAGTACCAGGCTTGTCTTCTAATCCTAAGGATGAATAGACAAAATGGGACTTCTTGCCTTACCTAGGGTTATTTTAAAAAGCATTTTATTTTATTTTTAATTTGGTGATTAGGATACTGCAAAGCAGAACTTCCATTCTCCACCATTACTTTGCTTTCAAGATTATCTCCAAGACCCTGCTGGCCTTCGGTAGAGCTGTAAAGACCCGGCTTTTCTCCCATGCCCTGGACTGGGATGGCTGATGAGCCTGTTCTGTAAATGTTATTATTGCCAGCCTTGATTATATGTTGATTATAAATTGTTTTTGTTTTTTAAATTATTTTTCAATTGTTGTATGCCATCCAGACCGGTTCTAACTGTTGCTTCTTGGCCCGCATACAGATTTCTCAGGAGACAGGTAAGGTGGTCTGGTATTCCCATCTCTTTAAGAATTTGCCACAGTTTGTTGTGATCCACACAATCAAAGGCTTTTGCATAGTCAATGAAGCAGAAGTAGATATTTTTCTGGAACTCTTGTGCTTTCTCCATGATCCAGCGAATGTTGGCGATTTAATCTCTAGTTCCTCTGCCTCTTCGAAACCCAGCTTGTACATCCTGTAGTTCTCGGTTCATGTATTGCTGAAGCCTAGCTTGTAGGATTTTGAGCATAACCTTGCTAGCATGTGAAATGAGTGCAACTGTGCGATAGTTTGAGCATTCTTTGGCGTTGCCCTTCTTTGGAATTGGAACGTAAACTGACCTTTTCCAATCCCGTGGCCACTGTTGCGTTTTCCAAACTTGCTGGCATATTGAGTGCAGCACTTTAACACCATCATCTTTTAGTATTTTAAATAACTCAGCTGGAATACTGTCATCTCCACTAGCTTTGTTGTTAGCAATGCTTCCTAAGGCCCACTTGACTTCACTCTCTAGGATGTCTGGCTCACGGTCAGTGATCACACCAGCGTGGACATCAGGGACATTAAGATCTTTCTTGTATAGTTCTTCTGTGTATTCTTGCCACCTCTTCTTAATCTCTTCTGCTTCTGTTAGGTCCCTGCCTTTTTTGTCCTTTATCATGCCCATCTTTGCACTAAACGTTCCTTTCATATCTCCAATTTTCTTGTAGAGATCTCTAGTCTTCCCCATTCTATTGTTTTCCTCAATTTCTTTGCATTGTTCATTTAAGAAGGCCTTCTTATCTCTCCTGGCTATTCTCTGGAAATCTGCATTCAGTTGCTTATATCTTTCCCTTTCACCCTTGCTTTTCGCATTCCTTCTTTCAACAGCTATTTGTAAAGCCTCATCAGACAGCCATTTTGCTTTCTTGCATTTCTTTTTCTTTGGGATGGTTTTAGTTGCTGCCTCCTGTACAATGTTACGGACCTCCGTCCATAGTTCTTCAGGCACTCTGTCTACCAAATCTAATCCTCTAAATCTATTCATCACCTTCACTGTGTACTCACAAGGAATATGATCTAAGTCATACCTGAGTGGTCTAGTGGTTTTCCCTACATTCTTCAATTTAAGCCTAAATTTTGCAGTAAGAAGCTCATGATCTGAGCCACAGTCAGCTCCTGGTCTTGTTTTTGTTGTCTGTATAGAGCTTCTCCATCTTTGGCTGCAAAGTATGTAATCAATCTGGTTTCGGTATTGACCATCTGGTGATGTCCATGTGTAGAGTCGTCTCTTGTGTTGTTGGAAAAGAGTGTTTGCTATGACTAGCTTGTTCTCTTGACAGAACTCTATTAGCCTTTGCCCTGCTTCATTTTGTACTCCAAGGCCAAACTTGCCTGTTATTCCGATTACTCCTTGACTTCCTACTTTAGCATTCCAATCCCCTATGATGAAAAGGACATCTTTTGGTCCTAGTTCTAGAAGGTCTTGTAGGTCTTCATAGAAGCGGTCAACTTCAGCTTCTTCAGCATCAGTGGTTGGGGCATAGACTTGCATGACTGTGATATTGAATGGTTTGCCTTGGATACGCACTGAGATCATTCTGTCGTTTTTGAGGTTGTACCCCATTACTGCCTTTCCCACTCTCTTATTCACTATGAGTGCAACTCCATTTCTTCTAAGGGTTTCTTGCCCACAGTAGTAGATATAATGGTCACCCGAATTAAATTCACCCATTCCCGTCCATTTCAGTTCGCTGATTCCCAAGATGTCGACGTTCAATCTTGTCATCTCATGTTTGACCACATCCAGCTTGCCTTGGTTCATAGATCTTACATTCCAGGTACCTATACAATATTGTTCTTTACAGCATCGGACCTTCTTTTCGCTTCCAGATACGTCCACAGCTGAACGTCCTTTCGGCTTTGGCCCAGCCGCTTCACTCTTTCTGGAGCTACTCGGAAATGCCCTCCGCTCTTCCCCAGTAGCATACTGGACACCTTCCGACCTGAGGGGCTCATCTTCCGGCATCATATCTTTTAGCCTTTTAACATTGTCCATGGGGTTTTCTTGGCAAGGATACTGGAGTGGGTTGCCATTTCCTTCTCCAGTGGACCATATTTTGTCAGAACTCTCTGTCATGACCTGTCCGTCTTGGGTGGCCCTGCACGGTATACCTCATGGCTTCACTGAGTTACGCAAGCCCCTTCGCCACGACAAGGCAGTGCCAGGCTGGAAGAATCACAAGCCGGAATTAAGATTGCAGGGAGAATCATCAACAACCTCAGATATGCGGACGATACCACCCTAATGGCAGAAAGTGAAGAAGAACTAAAGAGCCTCTTGATGAGGGTGAAAGAGGAGAGTGCAAAAGCTGGCTTGAAACTCAACATTAAAAAAACTAAGATCATGGCATCTGGACCCATCAATTCCTGGCAAATAGAAGGGGTAGAAATGGAAGCAGTAACAGACTTCATTTATTTGGGCTCCAAGATCACCACAGATGGAGACTGCAGCCATGAAATTAAAAGACGCTTGCTCCTTGGGAGGAAAGCTATGGCAAGCCTAGATAGCATATTAAAAAGCAGAGACGTCACCTTGCCGACAAAGATCCGCATAGTCAAAGCTATGGTTTTTCCAGTAGTAATGTATGGCTGTGAGAGCTGGACCATAAAAAAGGCCGAGCGCCGAAGAATTGATGCCTTTGAACTGTGGTGCTGGAGAAGACTCTTGAGAGTCCCCTGGACTGCTAGGAGGTCAAACCAGTCAATCTTAAAGGAAATCAACCCTGATTGCTCATTGGAAGGATCGATAATGAAGCTCAAGCTCAGATACTTTGGTCACCTAATGCGAAGAGAGATCTCTTTGGAGAAGACCCTGATGCTGGGAAAGATTGAAGGCAAAAGGAGAAGAGGACGGCAGAGGATGAGATGGTTAGATAGCATCACTGAAGCAATGAGCATGAAACTGAGCAAACTCAGGGAGGCAGTGAAGGACAGGAAGGCCTGGCGCAATATGGTTCATGGGGTCATGAAGAGTCGGACACGACTTAACGACTAAACAACAATGCCATCCAGAGTCACAAACTGTGAGTGGGGAAACTTTACAAATCCCATAAATAAGGAAGGCAGGAAGGCAGGCCAGCAGGCCTTGGCAGGCAGGCCTCTAGACCGGTGTATGCTCCCCAGTATGCTGGCTGGGGAGTTCTGGGAATTGAAGTCCACCCATCTTAAAGTTGCCAAGCCTGAGAAACACTGCTCTGAGCCCTACATAACCTTTTTAGAAAATGGTGACTGCAAACCAGTGCTTTATTTGGAGAAGTGCCCAAATGAGAAAAAAGGAGAAGGTAAGCAGGAGAGTTAAAGAGCATTTTAGAGAGGTGGCAGGGCATAATCTCACATTTGTTGCCCATTAAGCCCTCACTTTTGTGACCACAAATGTAAACTTAACCCCACCAAGGTAATTTCCCCTTTCCAGCTTTCTGACAAACCAACCCCCCTTTTATAGCACTTCCCTATCTGGTCACTAACTAATTTCTGTAAAAATTATCTGCGCTGCTTGTGACTGGACCCACAGTGCTTCCAGCACCACCTAGTCCAAGTAGCATCAGACATGTCTCCACCTTGAATTACAGACTGCCTTATAGAAATGCCGGTAGTCACAGTACACGCGGATGGGGCAAAATAGGATGCGAAAGAGGAAGGTTGAGGTTAACGATAAACCGAGTCTTTCCAGCATATGATTCATTCCCATTAGCAATATTGCAGTGCGAACGCCGGCCAAGAAAAAGAAGAATATTCTCCGTAATAGTTCCCTTTCGTCTAATTGGGTGCCTGAAAGAGCCCTTTTACCACGAGACGCCCTGCGAGATATTAAACGCCCATCCCATCCCACCGCGTGTTACCCACCGCTGTTGCAGCTGATGTGACGTGCAAAACGACCCCTTTGACATACCCGCCTTCCCGTACAGGGCGCCTGCCAATAAGGACTGAAGGGTTCCCATCCGCCCCAAAGTCGCTTCGCCATAGGCCGGCTAGGGATGTCTGTCTTGAACCGCTCTCCCCGCTTTGGGAACTGACGCAGGGGTGAGGAGGCAAGGCAAGGCAGGGTAGCGGAGTCCAGGCTCCAGCCGTGCGAGCTAGTGAGGAGCAGCGCCAAAGCTGCGATGCTGCGGTTGCGCCATCTGTCAGGAGCCTGGGTGGCGGCGGCGATAGTGGAAGGAGGGGAGGAGACTGACTGAGGCAGCTTTTCCTTAAGACTTGCATTAAAAAAAAAAAAAAAGGAAGGAAGCGGAGCCTCGAAGCCCGAGCCCATCTTCCCCGGACAAGCACTGCACGCTGCCCACGCGCCAAACAAAGCTGTGGCCGCCCTCTTCGTCTCAGCGCCCCTCGCTGCTAAGGCAGGGACTTTGACGCCCACCCGTTCCCTCCCCTCCGCGGTCCTTTCGGTCCTTGTGTTCATAACACCAGGCTCTGGAGCTGGCGGGAAGTGAGCGAGCGAAGGACCTGGAGAGCATTTCACAAGGGACTCCTGCCTCCGCCCTTAGGATCCTGCAGAGAGAAGAAAAACGAAGGGGAGGGGGCGTTGGTGAGAAAGGGACTCTGCAGACCAAGTCCTGCCGCGTTTCAGGTAAGACCCAGAGAGACCCCCCCGACCCACCCTCTCTCTCTCTCTCTCTCTCTCACACACACACTCATACACCACCCCGCCTCAGGGAGAGGGAAGGAAGCGTGCGCCGGCTTTTGTGTGCTCGCGCTGGGTTTCTTTCCCCTCACCCTGCTTTGTGCGCACTTCTTCGCCTGAAGTGCCTCTGAGCGTAATTGTCTCTTTCCTTCGTGCCCTTTCTCGTTCGGAGCTCCCTCTCCAGTCCCTGAGGCTATGTAGAAACCTAAATTTCCGAAGGGAAATTAGAAAGGTGGTAGCGGTAATAGAAACGTGGACGCGTGCGTTCATAATTCGGAGTGGGTGGGGATGGGCCGGGGGACTCCCTACGACGAGAAATTGCTTGCATTCGCAGTACAGCAAGGGTTAACTGTGTCGTTGAACGTGGCCGGGTGGGGAGGCGAGGATCCTCTGAATTCTAAAGAGTCGGATCTCTTAGATGCAAATATACTTAATATTGTGCATTTATACATATTCTCCTATCTGCACTCTTTACGGTATATGAAAATTAACCCTCCAGCATGGCTCAGGCCATCCTGGCTAAGAGTTAAAAGGATGTGGTCCAAGATATTAGGAAGGCACTCAGTTGGTTGTGGGGTATCATTCACATTCGGCAGTTATTGTTGGATAAGAGTACTTGTGCTAGTTTGGGGGCGGAAGTCCATGAGAAGAAGACTTTGAGATTAAAGTTTCTCCTTTACTAGATTTGTAGGATGATGTGTTTGCATGAAAGATAGCTTGGCCCATCACACCAGAAAGTGTGTGTTCAGTGTGAAATGCTGGCTGCTCTGTGGGACCAGCTCTTGTGACTTGCTGATTGTGACTAGTGGTGCCATATGACAAAATGTTCAAAACAGGATAATGCCTTCAGATCTGCAGAGCTGAGGCTTTGTGAAACAAGGGCTGCTGCGTGCTGGTTCGGTCTGGCTGTGGTGTTCTGGAGTGGAACTTGTTCCCTTGGCCCATAATAGAACAACAAATACTGGATAATCCCTGATGGAGATGCATTGGGGTGTGAGAACATTAAATAGATAATGTTCTGTAGCATGTTGAATGTGGAAGAGAATGGTAATAACTCTGATGATGTAATCCTTTAATAATTGATGGTTTTCCTGTTCAGCTGGATTTTTCACACTCATGTGCTGCCTGTCTCTTCCTTTGGGGTCCTTTGCAAAAACCTTGAAATTAGATCAGGTCTTGACCTCTCTAACTTGCACAAACTGAGGATTTTGCTAGTCTAAAGATGGGAGGAGCCATAGTGATCCATGCCTGGGCTTTATGTTGCTGTAACTTAACTGCAAAAAGGGGGAGTGGAAGAAATAGTAAAACAACTCCTCCTTCAAATAAATCTTGCAGGATTTGTATGAGAGTGACAAAGAGAGGGCTTTCAGAGAAGAGATCTATAAAATGCTGAAGGGCACTGAAGTTTGAAAGGGACCCTCCTTTTGATTCTTGTCTCTCCTCCGGGGCTGCAGTTCTCTTTCCTCAGGAGAGACCAATGCTCTATTCTCAGTTTCTTTCCCTAAACATTTAGCTTAGTGAAGGATTCTGAATGCTCCAACATGGGTGCCAGCAATTTTCTGTGCCTGCAGCCACAATGTGCATTTAAACCAATCTCTAAAAAAAACAAAAAAACAGCCTGGTTTTGTGATGCAGTAAGAGTTTGATTCAATGCTCTATCTGTAAAAAAAATAATCAGAATTTTTCTAATTTAAAAATGAGGGAGTGATTCATGCAGGTGATTCAATTCATTCTGAAACAGGATAATGCTAAAAGCATAGTCCTATGAATGCTGACTCAGAAACAAATCCTGTTAAGTTTAATGGATTTAGATGTGTAAGACCGCAGCCTAAAATGCACATAATAAAGGTGAAATAAAGGATGCACATACCTTCTCTTTTATTCTCTCACCCCACTTTTAAATACTGGATGGATTTGAATCCTCCAAAAAGGGAAACAGAATAAGTTTGGAAGATAGCCTATCCTTTCTGGGCATCTTCCACATGTATGAACTTCAACTCCCACAATTCTCAGAGTTGCTGGTTGGGGAGTTCTGAGAACCCCGGTTTAGTATAAGGCATATATAGAGTTTAAGAACTCTGCTTAGAAGACTGTGTTGTTTTTTTTATTCTTAACTCCACATCCTTTTTTATAACACCTAAACAACTACATTACAGTGAGCCGTTCTTTAAAACAAAATTATTACATGATGCCATTGTAAGAATTACAGCAATTGTTGAGTACACTTGTGCTGGTTTTTAAAAGATATGGTCTACTAGTAAGCTATAATAGTATATCCTGTAACTCTATAACTTAGTGGGATTAATTTGTTTATTTGAATTATTTATATGGCTGCCTATCTCAGCATATTGATTCTGGGTGACTAACAATCCATAAAAGCATACTTTTACTTACTTCCTATTTAATATAATTAGGTTCTTTGATAAATGGTCCTGTTGTTCTTGTGTCAGTAACTGGCTGTATTCTGTGATTTCAGAGGATGCATACTTAGTTTATTAAGTTCTCTAGTATTTTATTATGTTTTAATCTGTCCATAGTTGTGACTACTGTAAGGGTTATTTATTACCTGGACAAATGTAAAGATGTGCTAATTCCACTTAAATATGCTCACTGCTTACACTGAAATCAGAGGCAAAAAAGCCAAAGCATATATAACAGCCTTTGATAGTTACAATACATGCATGCCAAATTTTAAAAACAAAACTGACACAATTATAGGGACACCCCCTACAGATGACCCACTGATTTCTCACCCCCTTCCCTGAACTTTTTTCCTGTTAGCTGGGCTCAGAAAGTAGGAATGAGTCTGGCTGGAAGAAAAGGAACTGTTGGCATTGGGCAATCGCAAGAGCTTGTGCTCTCCTTAGAATGATGAAATCAGCAATGTAAGGTCATGCTGAAGGCTCCACCCCTTTTGTACATGCGTGTGACATCATAACACAGGTACAAAAGGGTGGGTGTTGTATCACAATGCCATGATGCTGCTTTCATCATTCTGCACATCCACACACCCCTGAACTAAATCTCAAAAGGTAACTGACTGGGCTGTAGAAGCTGTGCTGGCCTCGACCTGGCTAATACTTGGATGCCAAGCCATCAGGGAATTGCAGGGCTATAGGCTACACTAGGAAGCTTAGAAAAACAACAACACCCAAACCCCATAAGAGTGAAAACTATTTTTGTCTTGTTGCCAAGAAATCTGCATCCCACCAGAAGAAAATCTCAGCTCAAATTTGTGTCATTAGCTTTAAGTGGTGGGAAAAAGGTTTGACTCTCTTCACAATGACTGTGTTTGCATGCTACAATTGATTCACTGACCCTGAGGGGCATACCCCAGTGAACCAGTTCTCTGGAAGTGGCCATATTAGCAGGAAGACCAACCATCTGGCTCTTCAGTGGGTTAAAACTAACCTCCTCTAGGTTGACTGGGTTTAGTTGTTCACATGACACACTAACTCTTGACTATCTAATTAATGATATGGGAAAACAGCCATTGATTTTTCACATGGCAGAGGGTAGATGAATCACAAGTAATATATCCTTCTGTGGATTTATCTGCATTGTGCCCATTTATTTTGTCATTAAAATTGTTATTGCGAGATATTGATGGTAATCATTGAGATTTTAAAAAATAATTTAATAATTAGTAGTATTTATAATACAACATGTAGCAATTGTAACATAGTGCTTAAAATGTATGAAAACATTCTGAATTGTAGGATTGTTTCTTAAGCTTCATAGTCAAGAACCAACAAGAAACAGATGCAATTATTCAGATGAGCTGGTCATACATAGAGGTCAACCCATTGAAATCTATAGCACTAAAGTTAGTCATAAGTAACTTTGATTCAGTATAATGAGCAACTCAAGTATGATTATATTTGTTCCAAGGAAGAACTGCACCTCACATATCTGTCCTACATTGGAGGAAATGCTGAAATAGAGTAATCTCTATAAAAGTAACAGGCATTGCCTGTGTAAGACAATTTTGACAGGGCTGGATATCTTTTCTAAGGTTGCTATTTAATGGAAGATTCTGGGAGTGCCAGCTGGGATATTAGTGCTATTTTGGAGGTTGTTTAAGAAGATTTGTAATACTTCTCAGATTTGTAATACTTCATTGATGCCTTTTTTTGAAGTTGTTTTTGCAGTGCTGATATACCATGTAGCAGTTTCTTTCCTCTGTAAGAGTCGCAGCTCAGGAAACAATCTGAGCACAAGGGGATTCTGACTTTCAAACCACAGCGAAAATTATAGAACAGAAGTAATTTTGAACATCTTTATGAACAATTGTCTTGCATGGTTTGAATTAACATTCTTGAGTTAATTTTGAGTTTATATGGTTTTTCGAAGAGTCCAGTTCCTGAAAAGAGATATTTATTATTGTAATTGTAAAAGTGAATAATTCTTATCCAATAAGGATGATGGGTGGTAAAACTTCCTAATTGGATGCCTTCCAGATATGTGGAAAACCATATTCCATTGAATATGCAGATTAATTGGTTGCAAGGTGGTACCAGTCGGGGACTACTAGCCTGGGAAATAATTTTATTTTTGTCAGCAGAGCAAATAATGCAAGCTTTTATGTGTATTTACATTGTTACATTCAGACATGTTGTTTTAGTCAGAGTTAGGAATATGTGCTAGAATCAATAGTTAACCCCAGACTGGAATTTGAAATAATAATAATAATAATAATAATAATAACAATAATATCTTTAACACCATCAAACAACATCTGCCTATCCCAGGTCCTTGGGAAGGACTTGATAGGTGGATAAAAATGCTAAATCCAGTCTAAACAACTCACTGACTGTGCAACCACCAATAATATCTTGCAGGATGTCTAGTATTTTTTCTAACATTATTCAGTTCATAAGAAATGAGGCAATTCACATTTCCACTGGTATAGTAGTGAGAATGAAGTGACTCTGCAGTTTCCTTAACTGCTCCAAAGATGGACTTTTAATTATCAGTGGGACAAATGGGCGTTCGTAATAGGATATATCTGCTAACTTTTTCAGAGGATGCTAGACAGCTTTGAAAGTTTTTGTCTGTTGAATTTTCCATCAAAGAGGTAACAGTTGAAACAAATACTTGCTATTTCCAAAGCTATGAATATGAAGCTTCCTTATGCTCTAATATAAAACAACGTATTACTGCAGGAGCCTGAGTGATATGATGCAAGTATACTTGGGTGGAGTAGTTTGAGAAAGCACCCTTGAGACTTTTATACCAATAAGTTTCATTAGGATAAACACTGTATTTCTAGGCTTGATATGATTTGCAATGAATTTACAGTCTAATGCAAATTTGACTGCAGAAATTAAAACTGCTCACTCTTTCCAGCAGTATGCTCCATTTAATCAATACATTAAACTAACCTTTTGGAAAACACTTTTTATAATTTATCACACACATGTTCACAAATGTAAATGTTTACTCTTACAATCTCTTCTTTATCCAGCCACTAAAAGGAACTATTAGTAAAGTCATATATGTGCCATTATAGTCTCATAGATCTCTTTATGTGCTTGTGTGAATATTGGCATCAATGTATACTCTCTTAAGGAAACCATTATTGGTAGATCACAAGCTCCAATTCAAACACCCTTCCCCTTTAACTGTCATAGAATAATTGTTTGGTATGAAAATAGGTCACTAAAGATATTTATAGTCCCAACGGATCTCCGTCAAGAAGGAACTATTTTTATAATGCATGTATATAACATAGCAGCTTAACCAGGAAATAAATATTTCAGACATGATTAGTGGGACTGCACGCCTGAAAAGTTCTTGTTGTATCACAATTTTTTATTTGGGCATTGTATATAAGAAGTAAAAATATCTTTCACAGAAGGAAGAATCAAACTAAAAACATAAAAAGAGCCTTTTAGCATTCACTGTATTCTGCCTCCTGCTTCCCATTGTGACCAAATGCTACCAGGAAATGCACAAACCAGCAAACTTTATTTGTTGTCCTCCCTCCAGAATTTGACACTTGGATGTATCTTGACTCTACTCTTGGAGCCAGGATTTAGTATCATATTTTGCCTTCTTGAATTATTTAATATTTTTAAAAAGACATCTGGAAGCTCTTACATTCATAATAATTTTCTACATAGTTATCCAGTCTGGGCAGAGCAGTCAGTGTCTTCCAAATACTGGGCTGTAAATTCTGCCTGCTATTTCATTGTAAATTCCTTGTGTAAGAGGGATTTTTAAGAAAATACAAGCGATGGGCAAAAACCATTGTCCTTTGGCAACATCGGAAAAGGAGGAGAGAGAAAAAAAATGTCCTTTTATATAAAACAGCTTTTAGTGCCTTTGACAAAAAAAATGGTAAAAGCTTTTGACAGTCTTCTTGTAGAATCAGTAAGAGGGAAGGATATAACAAATTTATAGTTTTATACCTAAATGTTTATACTTGTGCTGATGGTGCAACATGGAAAAAAAGAATAGTTAAAAACAAAGATAAGGTATGAATGATGGGATAAGATAGGAATGCTTACACATTAAATGCATCTTTTGTCTTGATTATTATATTTTGAAAAGAATAAAAATATAAAGATATTGTCCAACCAAAATTAAACACTTCAGTCCCATTAATTTCAACAGATACCTATACTTAGAAGTCCTCCACTGAAATCAATGGGATCTGTTTCAGTTCAAAGAGTTTATGCTCTAAATTGCATGCTAGTCACTGGAAATTCTTAAAGGTCGTGTTTGATGCCAGCTTGATATACCTGACCAATTGTTTGTTTCAGTATTTATACTTAGACTTCTGGTAAATTAATGCTTGCAGTAAAAAACACCTGAGAAATGTTGTCTCAAATAATACTGCAATGGAATAACTCTGTGGAAACACTTATTTCTAACTGTATAGAAAAGATCTTAGTCATTGGAAAATCAGTACTTTGTTCTTTATTAAAACGGCCATTTTCTCTTTTTTACTTTTTTGAAAATAATGAACATAAGTAACTTCAAAATATTTTTCATAGAATTAAATTTGAATAATGTAAAAGAGGATATGCTGTTCACTCTGTTATTCGAATCCAGAAATAATCTAATCCAAATTATTATTCATTTGTGCCTTTCAACCTTCTGTTACTTATTCCATTGTGTCAGTTTGGCCACCTAATATATTCTCAACATTCCTCCTGAGCCACCAGTCCAAAAAGGTTCAGGACCCAGAAAAATGTTAATATACTACAGTGCCCAAATGCTGGTTTCTGTGATCTCAGTAATTACAATTTTGTCATATTTCCAGTTTTCAGTTTCTCTGACAAGGTCCCCATTTAGTCACAGAAATCTATAGTACAAAGAAAGAAAACTGGAATAGTGTTTTCACAGTAGGGTATTGATCAGGCAGTACGCCTATATGATAAAACTTACTGTTTTCCTAAAAATAAATTTTCTTTCTAGAGTGTCAGGAATGGGATAGAGTCCAGGTTCTTTTCAGGTAATATATTCCCAAATAGGATTCAGGCCGTGAGAAGCAGTGCACAGTCTCTCTCACCGCCCCTTAAACCATACTGTGGCATAAATGAACAGGTGATCATTCAAATAAAGTGGGGAACCTGTCCTTGCATGTGAGTTAGAACCCTGATAATACAATCACCTCACCAGTGTATATAGGCTCTAAATAACTGCATATGGTAATCCAAGTGTACTTTCAAGTGTTCCATCTGTCTCTCTGTCTGAATGGCAAACTTCACTCCCAGGAACATTCTCCACAAACAAGGCCATCCTGATAGGAACAAGGAGCTGCTGACAGAAGGGGAAAAAAAATAATTGTGTGGACATGCTTTGCCTATCTGCTTTTTTGGATCTGATATACAAGGTTAGATTATGCTTTTGTTTAATGATTCAGTTGTTTGGATTTCTGTATGCTCTTTAGAACCAATTTCATATAGAGCTGTGTATCTTGTGTGTAGATGTGGGTATGTCTGTGTGCTTAAATATGCTTGAACTAGACCATGGCTTTGATCGCAAACACTTCTGTAGATGGATGCATGATCCCATTTTTGGAGGGGAAAAATAACTTGATCCATATATCTTGGTGATTCTGTGGTGATAGCCATTAACCTGTTAGTGGATTGTTAGTGTGTGGACACAGGATGGAATGAGTCTTTATTATTCTGATTAAATGTCAGCCTCAAATTATTTCCTTTTCTGCTGTGTGAACAGTCAGTGGGATGGACATTTTTCTCCCCTTGCTGATGCCAATGCTGTTTTGCCCTTCCAAATCAAGGTCCTTGCCAATACTCTGTGTAATGAAGCAAATCAAGAGCAAGCCAAACAATGCCTGATGTATATTCAGTCTACCTGAAACTGATTAGCCCCTGTGTGTTACACATACAAAAAATATAACATCTTTACTGGCTAATACATCTTTTGCACATAATGAATGTGCACCTTTGGTTTCTGAGTTCAAGGACCGTGATGCTCCTGCTCTTTTTATTTTCATAAAATCAGTTTATCCTGTTATTTTTGAAACAATTATTTTCATACGTTATCAAAATCCCCGAGAGGGTAATAAATAAGCAAATTTATCACAAAAAAAGAGAGAAATCTTAAAATCAGTGGTGAAAAAGAGCATAAAGACCCAAATTATTGGTTGCTGTCATAAAAATAGTTAAAATGCTTGGAGAAGAATTAAAATTAAAAAGTGAAGGTGGCAAAGAAGCTTCTCTAGAAATTTATTCCATAAGTTAAGCATTGCAGAAGGTGCTTTTTGGGCATTATCTCCATTTCTGAAACCAGGGCAATGGATTTGTGACTGATACCAGCTCTTTTTCTTGAGAGCTTCATAGATAGATCAGATATCTATTACGCACCGAGTACAATTTTTAAAGGTTAAATCCTACATTGCCTGTAAACCAACAGGGGAGTTCCTGGTAATTTTTTCCTGGTGGTTGGTATCGTGGTAGGTAGGTAGGTCGGTAGGTAGGTAAATAAAGAACATTCTGATATTTCTGAATAAGCTTCAGGAACAGTATAGCATGGTTCAACTATAGAATTTGCAGTGGTAAGAGGTACTACCAATGGCTGGTAGTCAGGATAACTGTATAGCATGGCACCAGGATACATCAGGGACTGCTTTGCTAAAAATTTTTCTGCTCATTCAGTCCAAATACCCTGTTGAGAGACCCACTCTCATGTGAGATATAAGGGAAGAAGGCCAGGTGTCAAGCATTCTCAGTGACAGCCGCCACTCTCCGAAACTCCCTCTGCCAGGGAATGTCTGGTTTCACGTTCCTCTCATTCCAAAAAGCTCTGAAGATAAAAGGCCCTCCTTTATAGATATTTAAATTTGTACTCACCAATTGTTAAGCACAATTCCATTTTACAGATACTTAGTTTTAGAAGACAATGTTCACTAAGAAACATTTGTGCTTCATTATATATATATATTTTAAAGATAACATCCTTACTGAATTTTGTTTAGTATAACTGTGCTTGCATGATATGCTGAACATCAAATTCAGTTAACAAAAGAATTACATGCACAGTGCAATTTTAATACTGTACTTCCAAACAGGGCTCTTTAACTGAGGTTTCAAGCTTATTGTGTTCTGTGAAATCAAAATGGCTTCTATCTTGCTGTAATATGCAACAAACCTAAGTATAGCACTGAGTTTATGATATTCTAAGAGGACAGCCATTTGTATGATAAATTAAGCTTCAAACCTCAAACAGCTGTGTTTTATGGGTGTAAAATGGCACCATATACAGTCACAAATCAGTGATTGCAGCTGAATGTATTTTGTGAACAACTATGCAGCCATAATTTAACTACCTTCCTGTCCAACACCAATGTTGTTTATTTACTAAATACTTTAATCAATATGCTTATTCCATTATCTTAAAATTTAGGCTGTAATCTTGTGCATATGCCATGATTCCATATATACCATAAATCCATTTCATATCTATCTGTATAAGGTTGTGTAGATCCTTGAGGAAGTGCAGTGTTTCACTGAAACCTCAAATGAAGAACCTCTTCAAGAGCTGTTTTTTTGAATCAGTACAACTGCTAAGAGTGAAGCATCCATGTTGCTTTGCTTTGTTCTGCTCCAAAGGTTCCTCCACATTCTTGCCTAGTACTTTCAGTAGCTGGAAGAGACTTCTCTGCACGCACTATTCCAGCACAGAAACGTCTTTTTATGCTTCCACTTGGTACTGGAAATCTCTTTCAGCTTTTGCAAGTGTCCATCAAGACTATGAAGTGATATAAACAAATCCCAGTTGCCTCACACAGGCCTAATAGTCTCTGCAGTCTCTATTTTAATTCCAAAGTTAGATGATGCTCATGCTGAGAATTTTTGCCCTGCCCTTTCTATCTTCTTTTCTGCTAACATCTGATCTGACAAAGAGTTCTGCAAAAGTTGCTGACTCATATATTACTTTTTAACAGCTCTACCTAGTTTAGGCACAAGAAAGAGAGCAAACAAGATGAAATATTTACTTATATTTGGGGCCTGTAAATTCTTAGCACTATTTTATGTATCAATTTCCACTGTCCATGGGATCAGTATCCCTAACTATTATGGCGCTTTTTTCCTCCCACTTGATGTATTTACTTTATACAAGGAGCCATGGGCTTCAGAGTTTTTGAGAAAAAGTCTGACATAAAGAAATACAAATCTCTGACTAAAAGGGTAGTTTAACTGTACTAGAAGTTCTAAAAAAGGCTTTGGGCTTTGATACTTTTTAAATATTTTTCAATTTGATTCCAGTACATTCACAAGATTTGGCAACAAATGTAATACTAGGAAACCTCCATATTTCTGAATAAAATCTTCAACGTATGCTTTTTGTCTCCTTTCATGGTAACTCTGTGAGCCTTTTTCTTTATGGGTAGACCTCAATCCCACATTGAACACAATGAGATTTACTTCTGAGTCAACATTTGATTGCATTTGTGGATATATTTATTTCTGCAGATTATGAACAGGTGCCCTTTCTTTCTTTGATCATTAGTGGTAATCTCGTTTGCTCGTTAGGAGTTTATAAAAGAAATATTTTAAGTGTTTTGTTTGGAGAAGATTAAGGATTTCCTTCAGATGTGAAAGAATCCGGCTCACCTTTTCTAAAGGCTCATTTATCCACCCCAGGCAGTATATTTATATTACAGTCATCATAGAACACGTGGTATTGCTTTATTTTCTCGTGCCTCTGATAAAGATAATAAATGAAACACATTGGTAGTGCTGGTTGGAAATAGTGTGGTTTTACGCTAGTATATCTGGATGGCATTATATTGAGGAACTCTGCTGCTATAAAGAAAAAATCCATGTACAGTTTTGTCAGCAAGTGTTTGCTTCTGCTAAGGAACAAAAAATAGAAATTGATACATAAAAATAAAATATCTTTCTTATATGGCTAAGATGGAAACTGGTTATTTGAACCTGGTTAATACTTTTTCACTGCCACTCTGCCACAGTAAAGTCAGATCTTAATTGCATTAGCATGTTATCAGCCTATCTCATGAGGAGATGGAGAATTTGTGGCCCACGGATGTTGCTGAACTATAGTTCTTTGCATTCCTGGGACTGCTGGGAATTGTAGTTCAGCAACACTAGCAGGATAAACTATTTTATGTGGGCTGATGACAGACATTAATGAGATTAGGACTTTCTTTTGCTGGATGAGACCAGCAGAGACTGGATACTACTGAAATTGTTAAAAGTGCTTTCATTTCCAAGAATCAGCCATTTGGATATAGGAAAAACAAACATATGGCCTAAGAAACTGATGATCATGAACTTCTGGAAAAAAAATTAGCAAAAATTAAACCTCTTAAATTTTCTTTACACTAATAATAATGAAACACTGGAAATCTATCCTTGTGTGCCCACTAGGCTCTGAGCCTCCTGTGATATTATTAAATATGTAAATTAGGTGCAGTTGATCTGTGGATAGCAGCCAGGTTGAAACTAGACTGAAATTCCTCTATAGCTGTTTCCCATAGAAAAGACCAAGGAGACAGAGGATAATAACAACTTGTAGTTGCTACTGCGATGGGCTGGATAATGTTAAATTAGTGACCCTGAAGGAGATTCTAGAGGTTACTTCCCAGCGCTGGAGCTCCCTGCCAAGGAAGAACGGGCTAGCTGTAATTCTCTTGTCCTTCCAGTGACAAATAATGACATTGTTTTTTCAGACAGCTTTCTGGAGCCTGTGCTAAAGCAGGTTTAATCTAGAGAATGCTGTTATTCTTGTGTTTTTATTTGAGGAATTTTAATTATAACTTATGTTATATTTTATAGTTAACCTTGACATTTTTTAATGGAAAGATAGTTGTTGTTTTTTAATGTATTCTAGCGGAGTCATTTATGTTCTTTTCAGCTACATTCTTAAATTTTCTGCCTGTATTGCATCATTTTAACTTAAGCATTAACATTATAACAATACAAAATCCTGCCAGTAACTCTCAGAGTTTGACCTAATTCCTTGCCCGAAGAAGAAACTTAATTAAGTTAGACAGCTGGACTCTTGTTCCTAATGTTCATACAAAATATTGCAACTTCTGCAAAATTATCTCATTTGAGCTTTTCATAATAAAAGGCAAAGCTACATTAAGATGATTACAAAAGACCATATATTCTAGTTGGGGATATTTTAAGGTATCTGCGTGGGGGTTGGAGGGAGGAACTAGTTGCAAAGCGAATGCTTTGGAAATGGGTTTTGTGTGAAGGAAGATTAGTATTTCTTTCATTTGTACTCTACTGAAGTTTATGAATGGGAGGAGTTAAAGGACAAGTATTTAGTAATTGCCAGCTTTGTTAATTTAAGCCATTATTACTAGCCAAGCTAAAATATAGAGCAAATTTTTTTGTTCATTTTGGCATTCATCTCAGATGATAAGGCAACAGAAATTGTATAGGCTAGGAGAACACAAGGAAAGATATGCTTCATCATCACACTGAAATCATTGCATGCTGAATAGTAAAAGAGCAGTTAATCTTGCAATAAATCTTATTTTGAAGTGGCTGCTGTGGAATTCAAATAAGGGACAGAACACATAGCTATAGATTTCTAATGTACACTGCCCAGCAATATATGCTCATTATGTTATTAAAAAACGAAACAAAACCTGGCTCATATTATGGAAAATTCGAGAAAAAAAAACAATTGATATTCTCCAGGGGTTTTGTGCCTTAGTTTAAATATATAAAATCAGCATTGAAAAACTGAGCCTTAGATCATTGATAGAACTGGCTTAAGATACTTTGCTGCCTCAGATAAAGGAGTAGTTCTTTCCTTCCCTTCCTTTCCGTTCCTCATTTGTAGTACAGGTAGTTCTCACTTACTGACCACAATTGGGACCTGCAATTCTGTTGTTAAGCAACACAGTCGTAAAGTGAAAAATCATGTGACCGCGCCCAACTTACAATGGCAGTTCCAGCTGTGTTTGTTAGCAAATCACCCACAATCATTAAGCACAATGTCACATGACTGCAACTTCCTGCTGGCTTCCCCATTGACTTGCTTGTTGGAAGCTGGCTGTGAAAGTCACAAACGGCAATCACATGACCGAGAGATGCTGCAACTGTCATATATGCATTCTGGTTGCCAAGCGCCCGAATTACGATCACATGACTGCAGGGATGCTGCGACGGCTGCAACTTCAAGGACCAGGTATAAGTCTTAAATAGTGCCATCATAACTTTGAATGGTCATTGAACGAGTGGTCAGTAAGCAAGGACTACCTCTACTCATAATGGTGAATTCACTGACAGCTGGATTTTATTTCCACACTGCAGTTAGCATTGCCCTTTCCTGTTTTAAAAGTAGAGCCAGCTCAGGGGATACAGGACATTTTCTCAATCAAGACAATAGAGTGAAACAATTGGGCTGGCCAAGGTGTGTTTGTCTTCTTGCCACCACCCCTAGTCCATGTGTGCACAAAGGCTAGCACATACTGTTGAATGTGACTTCCTCAGTATGCTTAATCGTGGGGCTGATCCTGGCTGCTGCTTTATGATTAAGTGAAATGCACAGGTATGTTATGTTATCCATGAAGTCATATTAAGTTACTAGACATTGACACTTCATTTAATGTACTGCAGTCAAAAAAATATTGTAATCTTATTCTATTACTTTTCTAGCCTTTACTAAAATAATAATAGGAAGAAATTGACAAGAATGTGCCATCATCTTTTCAACTTGCTCTGAAACAAAGGATATGTTTGTAAATCTCAGCAACCTCTTTTTGCTATTGGTTGATTATTGGCATTTTTCTTTGCCAGTTTCTTTGGTGGGTCCCATTGTAATTGGCAAATACTATTCTGGCTCCAGAGTAATTTCTTTGGAACTTCTCCAGAACAAATTGTTTTCTTCATCTCTTCTTTGACTCTGTGTTCACTATCCTAACTGACATGAAGGGTAGTACTTTTCCCTCATGAGCACATCCAGATAATAAGGTCTGCCTTCACCTTAATAATTTTCCCACTAACAACTTCTTAATTGATTATGTGGCATCAAGTCATTTTTTACTCCTAGCAACCATATAGATTTTCTCCATGATCATTTATCCCTAGCCTGGTCCTTCAGGTCTTCCAGTGGTGCACTCATTGCCACTGTAACTGAGTCCATCCATTTTGCTACTGGTTGTCCTCTTCTTCTCTTTCCTTCCACCTTTCCCAGCATTAGAGCTCTTTCCAGTCTTTAGAATCTTCACATAATGTGTCTGAAGTAGGATAATTTGAGCCTGGTCATTTGTGCCTCAAGTGACAACTCTGGGTTGATTTGTTCGATGATCCATTGGTTTGTTTTCTTGGATGTCCATGATATTCTCAGGAGTCTTCTCCAACACCAAAGTTCAAAAGCATTAAAACTCTCCCTTTCATACTTCTTTAAAGTCCAACTTTCACTTCCATAGAGTATCACAGGGAATACCATGACTTTCATGATTCTGATCTTTGTAGGTATAGACACATCATGGCATTTGAATATCTTTTCCAAGGCCCTCGTGGCTGCTTTACCAAGTGCTAGTCTGCAGTATATTTCTTGACTGCTTGGTCCTTTACTGTTAGTGATTGATCCTGAAAGGCAGAAGCTATCCACCACTTTGATTTCTTCATTGTCAATTCTAAGGCTGGTTGTTCTGCCTGTTGTCATTCGTTTGGCCTTCTTTACATTTAATTGTAGTCTCTGTTTTTCACTTTGCTCCTTAACCTTTATTAGTAGAGCTTTCAGATCCTTTGCAGGATAGCATCATCAGCATGGCACAGGTTATTGATGTTTCTTCCTCCAGTTTTAAAACCATGCAATTTATAGCATCTTGTAAAATCACCCAACCATCACTGAACCAAAATAATATTTCAGCAATGGCTGGATAATGCTTTGAAGATGCTCTAAGTCATTAGCAGTGAAACAGCTCTTCCAAAATAAAGTGGCTAATGAATGGAAACATGATCTTTGTAATAGTGGCATTCTAACTTTGGATCTTCCTCTTTAGGAAGGTTTGCCTAGAATTTCTTCCTTAGCTTTACTTGGTGCTAGGTGAAAACCATTCCCAAATTCTTTAAGCTGTGTTAAGCTGTAAGTCACATTGTCATATAGAGCAATGGAGCCCCACTACTGAGTTTAGGAAATAATGCAATAGATTGTTTATGAACTACTATACTAATCATGTTGAACAGTTGTTTAAAACCAAACAACCTGTATAATGGAAGTAAGTAAGTATCATTTTTACAGATAATACTGTTTCCAAAAGAGGCATGTGTATGAACCTAATTGAATTTACCCTATTGGGTAAGATTCATTACCCGTATGTGAGGAATAAGGCTGTTTCCCTAACAATTGTGTTTATTCTGCTGAGACAGGTTTGTACATGGAGAAGCAGTCAAATGTAATTCAGTCCACCAACCTACTCCTCACAGTTAATATGCAGCAGCTGAGACCACCCATCTTCCTAAACCATGGTTTATTGAATAAACCACAACTGGCTGGCTTTAACACATTGAGACATAAACCATGATTTACAAAGCACAGTGTCTGGATTCCTAACACACACTAAGCCAGTCACACAGACTACATTATTTTTTTTATTTCTCAGACTTATATACTGCTTCAGTCATAAAAGTGTGTACGGGTAGTCTTCACTTAATGACCATTTGTTTAATGATGATTCAAAATTACGATGGCCTCAGAAAGGCTGCCTTGTGGCCCATAAAGCACTTCTGGCCATTGTAAAACATCGTGTCAGGCCCCCCCCCAGGTCACATGGCCACATTTTGGGTGTTTGGCAACTGGCTCACATTTATGACTGGTTGCCAAGTGCCCTGCGATCATGTGATCGACATTTGCAATCTTCTCTGCTGGCTCCCCCATTGGAAGCCGGCAGGGAAGGTTTCAAGCGGAAGGGATGCGGCCGTGTGCAGGAATGAATCCTGAAGATTTGAGCTCCATTCCTTCACACCGCCAAGGGGTTTCCCCTCCCCTCTCAGCGATGCAAAGGAACAGAGCTCAAATCTTCAGGAAGCTTCTTCCTGAAAATTTGAGCTCTGTTCTTCCAGCCCCAGGAAGGACTTCCCCTGTGTCCATGGAGGGGAGGGCAAACCCTTTGGCGGGCTTTAGGAACATTTGAGAGCAAAAGGGCTGCCTTCTGGGAGGATTTCAGCACTACACAGAGCAAAACCATCTGGCAGGCAGCCCTTTCACTCTCAAAGAGCTGCCTGCTGGGAGGATTTCATCCCGGTGCTGAGCTGAAATCATTCAGCAGACAGTTCTTTCGCTCCGTCCACTTAACCCAGGAGATCGCTTAACAACTGCAACTGGGAGTGCCCAGATTGCGATCATTGAGCAAAGCAGTCATGTTGGCATCTTGCTTAATGACCATTTCGCTCAACGACCAAGATTCCAGTCCCAGTTGTGGTCGTTAGGGAAGGACTACCTGTACACTCCAATCCAATAACAATTAAAAACATAAAAATATCATATACTTCCAAAATAAACAATATAGTGAATAACCAAAAATTATGGCTTATTCATGTCATGTCTTAATGCAGATCAGTGGTGTCATTCATGAGCTGTGTAGGTCATGGAGTACATCACTGATGCAAGCATGAGAACATTATGCATTATGGCTAATAAGATCAAAAGTTTTTCCACCTGTAAAAATTGTTATAATTTGCAGTATTTTGCATAATATTGTAAAATTGCATTTTTTTTAATCTTCAAAAACTTAACTTCACGCTTAGTAGTTGAAGGAATAAGTAGAAGAAAAGATAACATGGTGGTTAGAGGAAGGGACCTATAAATGTAGATTCTGCAATCTTCCTATTTTCAAGAGGGAAAAAAAAGCCAAGGAGGACAGAAGAAAAGCTTTCCCCATATGATGTTTTATTTGGGGATAAAATTACTCTTGGGAATTCCATTCTGCAAGGTAAAGCTTTCCATAGAATTCCTTCACCCCATTCTCTTAATTTCTCTTAATAGACTCATGCTTAATTTCTCTTAATAGACTTCGTCACTTAAAAAATGAAGGCAAGCTTTTGTTTCTTCAGTTGTGAGTCATTTTGTCTTAGGATCTGCTAATGTGGAAGCACACTAGTACCACCAGACTTTGCTCTCCAACTATAAGCCACATGAAGAATTATTATTATTACTTTTTTTTTTTTTTTTTTGGTGCCTTCAAGTCAGTTTTGACTCCTGGTGGCTGCCTGGACTAGTCCCTGCAGTTTTCTTGGCAAGATTTCAGAAGTGGTTTGCCATTGCCTGCTTCCAAGGGCTGAGAGAGAGTGACTGGCCCAAGGTCACCCACCCGGCTTTCATGCCTAAGGTGGGACTAGAACTGACAGTCTCCCGGTTTCTAGCCTGGGGCCTTACCACTACACCAAACTGGCTGTAATGATTACTTTATTTATTTGTTTGTTTGATTTATATAGCCACCCATCTCACAAAACATGACTCTTATAAGAACAATTAAAATATTGTATAAATTAAAGGCATTTGAACTATTGTAGAAAAGCTGAACTATTAGCCTATAATTTTCCATACTTTGTAGGATATAGTAATGTTTGTGTATTCATACTACTGAGTACAGCAGTTATATGAATTGGAAAGGAACAATTATGAATACATTATTCTTTCAATAAGTGTTTTAGTTATTTAATTTGAGGTAAAATACTATTTTAATTAGCTGCTATTACGTGGCTGATTTCATTTTTAAAAAGATAGGACATAAAGGGTTTTAGCAGTACTGCAATTCTAAAAACAGCCCCCCAAATAAAAAAAAACCGTCCACAATGTTAAATGGTGCTCAATAGAAAAGTAGGATGGCTTTGAGTTATTCAGATCTGGGCTTAATTGTGTTCTTTTCTTTTTAAACATTACAGCTCAAATACTTCAATTAAAATATAGAAAAGGGCATTAAATGATTTGTTAAAATAGCATCAAATGACACTAATAAGAAATGAAATAGTACAAGAAAGCCAAATTTAGCTATGTGGAAGGATATATGTGTGTGTGTGTCCATATGCACACTCAACTTTCTTTATATGCAACCTAGCACTAAGATAATTACCACTGAAGAAACGGTACCACCATATTCTTTCTAGACAAGATGATGTTTGGAAGTGTGAGAAGAATTGGAAGAAGTGGGCAGTTCCTTCACTGCCATGTCTATTTTCATAAGAACTCCCATTCAAACTACTAGAACCCTCTCCCTAATTGAAATTACTACAGGGAACAAAGGGTAAATAACTCTGTTCCTGATTCAAGATGGGTCCAAATTGGGATTAATTCTCCACATATTCCATGTTATATGAAAAATGTAAATCGTAATCCTTTCCATTAAATAATTACTTAATATAATAGTAAGCATGTGTAAGGAATTGGAAAAGACATAAGATTTATAACTAGGATGGCCTGTCCTAGAGATTTAGGCAACACTTGCTCACTGAGTAGCATACTGGTTATTGTTGTACCCCACCCACCCAAAAAGATCAAGCAGGACCAAACCCAAAACTACTTAATATTATTGCTTCCTATGAATTTTAATTTTCCCTTTCTATCACATTAAACATTTTAATTCAGTGACAGTTTTGTAGTGTTGAAATTGGTTTTATATGAAGCCACTATTTTATTTTTTTATTTCCTATGGTTCAGATCAAATTAAATCTTTATTATGATAAAAGATCAGAAGAAATATGTGGCTATAATAAATTTCAGTTAACAAGAAATAGCTTACTGAGGAAAATTTAAAATATTAATTATAAAATGAAATAAAAGTCAATGGAAGAAATCAGCTGTTGTCTCTTCTCTGTGGCTTAACAGTGGATGGCAACACTACTTGTTATGTCTTAATTCCCTAAATTGCTTTAATCTGATTGATTCGTGGTGCTATTATTATTATAAACTGTAATCCCTTGAAACATTTTTATATTTTAATGTTTTTTTATGGTCTTATATATTCATTCACAACTACAAGCTGCCATGAAAGAATAATCTCTTGTGAAAGTTTGTTCTAAAAAATCTCTAATGGAGTGTTCAATACATCTGAAGGCAAATTGCGCCCACATAATTTAGGAAACAACTGGAATGAGGAAGAACTGGCTTGTGTATTCTGTTTTAAGAATTTGAAAAGTAGCATGGGTCCTCTTCGAATAATAATTCTGCCTCATTCCAAAGCTTATTTTGGAGGGCTAATACACATATTTTCTTATAATAAGTGTATCAATTCAGTCTTATCTTGGTTTTTTTTAATTGACAAATAGACCTTTGTTTTGATAAGGCATATCACATCTGGGAGGCAATGCAATTATTCTCATCAAAGCAGAGTCAATGTGATTTACTTTAATGAAGTGCTTAGTCTTGTCCTGAAGCTTGGATTGGCAGTTCTAGCAGCAGTTGGAAGTATCAGAAGAGGCTTTGGCACCTGTACCGGAGCTTTTTCCAGCAAATGGAATTGCTGAATAGTGAGCTCATTTTTCATGTGCACAACCAGGAAGAGGAAGAGGAGGATATGAAGGCAAGAGGCAGTTAGGTTGAAAGATTTGTACCTTTTAATTGGGAGTGCAGGGAGAAGTTTTCTCTGATTTGTTTTGCAATGGGCTGGTTTGGATTTTTGCTTGGAAGAAGAGTCTTATGCACAATCTTGTTGAGCTGAAGTGTAGACAGGAACAGGATGTTAACAGTCACAGTGCAGGTATGCAAGGCGACAGTTAATTTGCAGACATATATTCTCCATCCTCTCTCATTTACAGATATTCCGGTGGCTCATTTTTTGAGGGTAGTCTGAGAAGAGAGCTGAAAGCCAGCATCTTTAAATCTCATTAAAAAATTGAGCAAAGTGATTGCCCCCTATTTTATACATTACCCTTATATCCCATATCCCATTAATGTCTTTGTCAATCTTGGCACCATTGTTGTGCATCAAAAACCCTCTAATGGAAAATCCAGCTGAACAATTTAAAAGATGCTAGTTGCATTCACTGTGTAAATCAATGAGTAAACTCGGTTTCACTTCCCTCCCTCCCCCACACCCCCATCTTCTTGTAACTAGATCTCTTTCCCAAGTTCCACCATGGCCTTTCCTTCTCACAGAGTCCCATCTATCCTTTTTCCTAAGCTGTTACTGTACCATCTGGGGCACATAGTCATGGCATGGGAGCTAGGAGAAGAGGGATGATGGAGAAGAGGGATGATGGATGCCCTGTGGATAGTGAAGTGGGAAAACCCATGGTTATAAAGAATAATGGAAGGTGAAGGAGGACATCTAGTAAAGATAAAAGAAAGGAAAAACAGTTGATTTGGATGCTGCCTGGCACTGCAAATGCTCAGAAGCTGAACCTCAGCAGGCTGCTAAGAGAATGAGATAATTGCAGCTAATGTATCTGGCAAAAGCCCACAAGTGCTAGCAAGTGTTGGACCACTCCTCTGGGGGATGCCATGGGGGCTGGTGCTCTCCCCCTAACGTCTAACATTTACACGAAGCCAGTAGACGAGGTCATCAGGAGATTTGGGGTGGATGCCATCAATATGCTGATTATATTCAGCTGTATATTGCCACCTTAAGCCCAACTGGAGATGCTGTTGAAATTGTGTCTGTGTCTGGAGGCCGTTGAAGTCTGGATGGGATAAAACCAGCTGAAATTTAACCTAAGCAAGATGGAGCTGCTGTTTCATTGCCATTCTGTGTCAGCTCCAGAATGGTATTTTGAGGGGATGATGCTCCCCTTAAGGAGCAGCTGTGTGACTTAGGGGGTCCTCCTAAATTCACAGCTATTAGGAAGTACAGTGCAGATTTATAGTGGGCAGGGAATGCGCAGACCAGATTTTTTCTCTTCAGCAGATCATTGAGAAATGTATGAATGTGAAAAAATAATGTTAATTGCCCATTTGTTGATTCAGAGAAGGCATATGATTAAGTGAATAGGCTTGAATGGTGGAACATTTTGTACAATATATAGTTGAAGATTAGTTCTGAATTTATTTATTTATTTATTTATTTATTTGGCTTGTATGCCGCCCATCTCCCCCATGGGTGACTCTGGGCGGCTCACAATAAAAACGAAGAAATACAATTCTCTCCAAGATGGCTAAAAACTATAAATAATTTAAAAACATATTAAAATACCGTAAAAAACCTCCTCTAATTTTGGCCCTATAAAAATCTGTAAGATGCTGGGGGGGGGGGGCAACCCATCATCCCACCAGCCATCTCCACAGGTCCGAGCCCCCCTCTGGCCCCCAGGCCTTCTGGCAAAGCCAGGATTTAATACCTTTCCTGAAGGCCATGAGGGAGGGGGCACACCGGACCTCAGGAGGCAGGATGTTCCATAGGGCGGGCGCTACAGCAGAAAAGGCTCTCTGCCTAGACCCCACCAATCGAAATTCCCTGACCGGTGGGGTCTGCAACCTGCCCCTTCTGCTGGACCGAGTGGGACGGGCTGAAGTGACCAGGGCAAGGCGGTTCCTCAGATAACCTGGTCCCATGCCATGAAGGGCTTTAAAGGTGATAACCAACACCTTGAATTGGACCTGGAAGCAAACTGGTAACCAATGCAGCTCGCGCAACAGCGGTGTTATATGTGCCCTCCTAGGGGCATTAAGAACTGTCCGCGCCGCTGCATTCTGCACCAGCTGTAGCTTCCGGATACTCTTCAAGGGTAGCCCCATGTAAAGCGCATTACAGTAGTCCAACCCAGAGGTGACCAGGGCATGAGTGACTGTGCGGAGGTCCCCCTGATCCAGGAAGGGGCGCAACTGCCACACGACATGAAGTTGTGCAAAGGCCCTCCTGGCCACGACTGCCACCTGCTCTTCGAACAGGAGTCATGAGTCCAGGAGAACCCCCAAATTACGCACCGGGTCTGTCTGGGGTAGTGCAACCCCGTCAAGAACCAAAGATGACAAAGTCCTAGATCTTGAGGCTCCCCGTATCCACAGCCACTCCATCTTACCAGGGTTCAGCTGAAGCCTGTTGTCCCCCATCCAGGCCCCCACAGCCTCCAGGCACCGCGAAAGGGTAGTCACAGCATCACTTAAGGCACCAGGGATGGAGACGTATAGTTGGGTATCATCAGCATACTGATGATACCTCACTCCATGGCGCCGGATGATCTCACCCAGCGGCTTCATGTAGATATTAAATAGGAGCGGTGAAAGCACTGACCCCTGTGGCACCCCACACAGTAGGGGCCGGGGGCTGGACTTCTCGCTCCCTATCAACACCGATTGGATTCGGCCTTGGAGAAAGGAGCTGAACCAGCACAGCATTGTGCCACCCAACCCCAACTCCTGCAGCTGACCCAAAAGGATACCATGGTCGATGGTATCGAAAGCCGCCGAGAGGTCAAGAAGAGCAAGGATGGATGCACTACCCCCATCCCGCTCTCGCCAGAGATCATCTAAAAGTGCGACCAATGCTGTTTCTGTCCCATAACCAGGCCTGAATCCTGACTGATAGGGGTCCAGATAATCCGTTTCCTCCAGGATCCTCTGAAGCTGCCGCGCGACCACCTTTTCTACCACCTTCCCTAAAAAGGGGAGATGGGAGACTGGACAAAAATTGTCCAGGAGGGTGGGGTCTAGCGACGGTTTCTTGAGGAGAGGGCGGACCAAAGCCTCTTTGAAAGGCTTCGGGAACACCCCCTCCTGCAAGGATGAATTAACCACCGCCAGGACCCACCCTAGGGTCACCTCCTTGGTGGATCTAACCAACAAGGAGGGACACGGATCTAAATCACAGGTGTTCGCGCTGACAGCCCCGAGGACCCTGTCCACTTCCTCAGGGACAACAGGATCAAACCGCTCCCAGATAACTGGGCAAGAACACTCCCTGGTCAACTCTTCTGGACCTACTCCACGCTTGGCTTCCAACTGAGAACGGATCTGAGCAATTTTATCCATCAGGTGTTCAGCAAATTCCTCTGCACGACCCTGCAAGTAGTCCCCCGCCCCCCCTTTTCCCAGGAGGGCCCGGGTGACCCTAAACAGGGCTGCAGGGCGACACTCTGAGGATGCAATAAGAGCGGAGAAATATTGACGTTTCGCCGCCCTTACTGCCACTAGGTAGGCCTTAATAGCCGCTCTAACCTGTGTTCGGTCTGATTTGTCCCGGGTTTTCCGCCAGCGGCGCTCTAGCCGTCTCTTAGCCCTTTTCAGCTCCCTCAACTCCTCCGAATTAGGCGTGAGATGAATATAATGGAACTAAAGCATGAGTAATGAAATGGAAGTAATGCATAAGAATAAATGGAACATTATTCCCCCAAAGGTAAGATTGGCCCCAACCTTGCCAGCCTTCCAGAATGCCCTCAAAACCTGGATCATCATCAGGTTTGGGGATCTCAAGGAAGTGTGGAACCCGTTAAATGGTTATATTGTATATAGTTAGAGGTACTCTCTTCTGTTTTTTATTATTGTATTTTTAAATGTAGCTTTTAATTTTTCAATTGTTTTTAATGACTGTGATTTTACTTGTGTTTTAACTATGTATGCTGCCCAGAGTCACATGCAAATGAGATGGGTGGCCATATAAATTTAATTAATTAAATAAATAAATATAAATGGAATGCTTAGCAAATGGTTCAACATTGAGTAGGGAGTCAGACAAGGAAGTTTCACTTCCCTCCCTCCCTTCCCTCCCTCCCCCACAGCCCCATCTTCTTGTAACTAGATCTCATTCCCAGGTTTTGTTGCTTATAGATAAATGACTAGGAAATGTTTGTAATATTAGACACATGTTGTTTGGAGCCATGAATGTATGTATATTTTTGTATGCAGATGATATAGTGTTATTGGCTGAGAACTCAAATGATCTGCAGCAAATGTTAGATTATATGAAGCAACAAGGAGTTTGTAACTGAAAATTAATTTGTCAAAGCCCAAGGTGTCATATTTGATAAGGAAAATAGTATTAATAATTGCAAAGTAAATTTAAATTTCAAAAAACTAGAGCAAGTATATGAGTTTGTGAACTTTGAATCTTTACTAAAGATAGGGAAACAGGTGGAGAAATTTTAAGTTGGGTAAATGCCAGAAGAAAAGTACTGTGTAGTCTGTGATCTTTAAACAAGGAATGCATGTTTATTGAAAAAAAAATGAAAATGGCTGTGTATAAAAATGTGCTTTTGCCCAGTTTGTTATGTCAAAGTAAAGGTTGAGTATGTCAAGAGAAACATAAAAGTAAGTTGGATACAGTGAGAGCAGCATACTGAAAAAATATTTGTATAAAACAAGAAGACATAGAGTCAAGAATGCTGAATGAGTGCAGATTCAATACAAAGTGATTAACCAATATGGAAAAAGTATGTTGAGGTAGTTGGTCATATAGGGACAATGAATGAGGATTGAATTGTAAAACAAATAAATGAAGGGATATGGATCAAGAGGATCAAAAACATTATTTTAGACAACAAAAACCAAAGAAAGGACAGGATTTGGCTTACATAGCAGTAATCAAGTATAGCAAATGTGAGACTGGTGTTTTAGGAAATCCTTTGTGAAAGGAATCCGTGAGAAGAAGAATGTGCTAGTTTGACTGATGTGGAGGATACAGCTGCGGCAACCATAACAGGAAGCATTGCAAGAGTCATAAAGGCAGAGACAGAAGAAGTCAAGACAGATTTCACACAGACAAAATGAGCTCTTAAGGCTCTCCCCTTCAGCTGGTACAAAAGAAAAAAAATGAACTTTTAATTTTACTGGCTTCCTGTTTTTAAATTGATCACTTTGTAGATGATGAAGATGAGTTCACTGTCACTTTTCATTCTGCATTTTTATGTCATTGGTAAGAGTGTATTTTCAATCAAGGATGTATTTTTAGTTCTATTTTTCATTAGGGAACAGTTTTTTAAAATTTTAATCTGTATTCCATATACAGAATTCATTTTTAGTAATTACTAAGAGATGAACCTCATTTACCCAATTCCCCTTCCTTTTTCGTTGCTATTGGCTTCTGCTGTACATTAATTTCTTCCATTCCGTCTCATCACCTCAGTCTCTAATCAAACTGATATGGTCAGGGGAAATCCTTCTCAATGTAGGTCACTTTGCCATTCCATATACCACCCCCACCATTTCAGTAGGGGCTATAAAAGATATATATGCAACTTCATTGGAAATCTTGTAATTAAAAAGACACAGAAAAAGAACAATAGGATATGGATGAGATTGACACTGCTCTGACATCTGTTTCACTGGAGGTTGAAGAAGAAAAGTGATGGAAACTCCAGTGGTTACAAAAGAGAGAGCATTATATGATGTTTGATTGTCACTGATCTTATTATGTTAAGATTGCTTCTGCATTCAGTACTCAAGATTTAGTTTTCATCCCAAGGAACCCCTTTGGTTGTTTGGGGCTAAATTAACTTCCCCAGTCTGCTGCCTCATTTGAAAGCATGCAGAAAGGGTGGGTTAGCTTCCCTTCCTACTTTCAAGGCAAATATGGAGCCCTGGATTTTCTCTTTAGGGTGAAAATGAAACAGAAAATGTTGGAGGTTGATAAGACCACCTACATCCGTCTGCAGAGGTATGAATGCTAATCAGCATACAGTAGTGTAGTTTTTCTATTATTTTGTTCACTTCTTTATTAAAAATGCAGGAAGTGATAGCCTCTCAGCCTCCTTTGCAGTGGTTAGAAGGAATTAGAAAATGACTAACTGGATCATTGGTGATTATGTGCACATAAGTGACTTCATTTTCCTGGGAATAGATGATTCAATCAGTCTCATTCTAGCAGAAACAATGTAGGTGAACTGAAATAAGACTTCCCTGAATAATCATTAAGTCACTTGAAAATGCATGAGTGATTTTGGCCAAAGATATATGCAACTCTACACAATTGAGAAAAGACAAAATGAGGTAATCAGCAGATAGAAGAAAGAACAATAATCAGGAGTTTTAAATATAACTAGTAGTCAATTCATATCTGTAAACTGATAGTGAGGCTTAAAAATGTTGAATGGGGCAGTTGGATAGAGATTATTTTAGCCTACACATTTTCAAGGTATATAGCATGAGCAAAGGTCAACAGAGTAGGTTATATACTAGGCTAGGAAAATGATAAAATGTTGGTGTATATATACTCTAGAATGGAGTGATAGCTGTATTCCACTGCTAAATATACCAAGAAACCGGAAGCAAAGCCACCTTTTTTTTTTCATTTAATGCAGATGATAACAAATAATGTATTTATGTCTTCTTCCTGTATTCATAGTATAGTAATAGAGTATGCAAATATGTGTATATTACATGAAGCCACAGTAATCTTCCTCGGTATTTATAAATCCAGTTGCAATTTAACATACAAAACAAAAATCTTAAGCGTTTTTAAAAGACAAGTATTGTCAGAATGTGGTTAGCATATTCATTGGCCAGTATTAAATGAAGCTTGTGGCTTGCAGTTTACAATGTAATGGCTGGAGTTCACATCAATAGGATCAGTTGTTGTCCCCTTCAGCTGAGATGCTAAAGGGTGAATAGTCATGGAAACAGAATAAGCTTTTTTTCCTCCTCTATTTCCTAATGCGGCCAAATCATTAAGCAGTGTGGGAGAAGCAGCTTCTGCCACAACTGCTCAGTTGCTAAACAAAGAGGTTAATTCTTTAAGGTTCATTCTTTTTGGCATCTGTCAGCAACAATAAAATATTAGGTGCACACTCCCCCCACCCACCTCACCCTTTTTAATGTTCAAAGTATCATTGTACATGTGGAGTGATTCATGTGCTAACCTCCTACCTTTGACTCTTGATATCCTAGAAGAGCCCACTGATATAATTGGTACTCAGTTGCTGCTAAAGAACAACTGTTGGGAGAATTAATCAAATAGATTTCTACATAACAAATTAACAGGGAGGTACAAAAAAGGCAAGGTAAAAAGTAGCATTCTGCAGAGATTATTTGATTCCCTTTCACCAGAATGAATGCTGAGAAAATAGCCTGCCACATCGCATATGAGAGCCAGTTTAGTGTAGTGGTTAAGGCACTGGGCTAGAAACCGGGAGACCGGGAGTTCTAGTCCCACCTTAGGTATGAAGCCAGCTGGGTGACCCTGGGCCAGTCACACTCTCTCAGCCCTAGGAAGGAGGAGGCAAGGGCAAACCACTTCTGAAAAACGTTGCCAAGAAAACTCTAGGGACTAGAGTCAAAAACTGACCCAAAGGCACCAAAAAAAAAAAAAAAAAATCACGCATGGACCAGGGAGTAGCCCAGTAATACAAAAGTTGTTCTTTCTCAAAAATGACAGCATGGAGAAAAGATAAAGTGTATAGCACTGCCTATAACTGTTTTTGATTTTCATCACAGCAGAAGAAACGGCAAGACAGGCCATTAGGAGAGAATGAAACATGTCCCCAAACATAGAAATCAATGAATGAATTGCAAGAAAGGTTAATAAATGAGGGAGGAGGACCACAACTGAAACCTTATCTTTAAAGAAAATAAAACATTGAAATACAGTGCGCATGTTCTGTAAGAAAGGGATAAGATGGAGATGAACGGAATGGTAGCAAGCCGATAAGCAAACTAACTGAAGGAGATCGAGTGAGAATGAGATTGAGAATTATGAAAAAAATAAATAGGCTGATCACAGTTTATTCACGAGAGACACCATGAGAACTCAAGTTCAAAGTTGGAATCAGTGAAGTTTTTTGTAGAAGGTAATCCTACATTTTTGCTTTCCTACTATCCATCCAAAAGGCTGTGTTCGATAGCCTGACTGTAAGAGTAACTCTGATTTGGGGTGAGACCAATTGACTGCTGCCTCCAATAGTGATGGTTTGGATGTTTGAATTCTACTTAGGAGAGAACCTTAGCAATTAAAATAGTAAATAAATAAAAACTTGACATAAAGAGATTCTGAGTTAAGCTTCTCTAAATGTGTTGTTTGCCATTGCATCTGCTCATTTTCACACTTTACTGGGTGGCTGTTTGCACTAGTTTGTGGTTTAGGGTTAAATTGTGTGATTTGCTCTATTACATGCAGAATTATGAACTTAAACCTATTGTAAAACCACAGAATTGACAGAAATAAATTGAGCCAAAGCAGGATTAGTTGTAAGGTGCACTGCTTCAGTTACAGGTGGTGTTTAGTTGACAGTCACACCACCTTTGAACAGGTCTGTCATTTTGCAGATGCATTCCACCTATATTTATAGTTTACCAGTAAATTGTCCCTTACTGTAAACACACTTGATGTATACTAAATCTATGTGGTGTAGTCCAACACATTTGGAGAATACTAAGTTGGGGAACATTGTTGGGTAGTCATGTAACAATCAGGTCAGACATGATTGTGGATATTTTTGTTTTTTAGGACTAACAGATTAGTAATCCAGAGAATGTTTTCTGAAGAAGGAATGTGTAAAACAATAAACATATTTGATAAGAATATAGGGTATGAAGTACCCTGCCCTTTGTATGATTATTTTATTGTCTCTGGATTTAGGGAAAAAAATGAAAGCCATGAATAAAGTCATAATTTATCTTAAAATTAATTTAAAAATAAGGCAAGTTTTCATGAAGTATTGGCAAGTTTTAAATCTTTGAGCACTGTATTTTACTGTTGTGACTGGAGTATTGCACCTGACTGTAAAATAAAATGCTCAACATTTTTGCTCAGCGTTTGTTGTTCGAAATGAATACATAAGTATGTTAATCTGCTACAAACAGAAGTCCAATTCATCAGCAAGCTAAATTACACAGTTAACATTTTTGACATTTCTATAAATATAAAAAGCTTGGATTTGAAATTGTAAGGTCTTGGAAAGACTGGCTTCTATCATCTAAGAAGTTACTTTAGCTTTGGACAATTGTTCCCCCCTCACAAATGAAAGGACACTACATTTATAATTGAATGGGTATAGTTAAAAATATCCTTGGTGGTTAGAAAGTTGTTAACATGGCAGCTGTATTTATGTTACAAATCTATGCACAAAACCTATAATCATACCTAGAAGTTTCTATAAAGCTTTGTGGCTTTGCCTTTTAACTTAAATTCCGAAAGTGGGATATATCTGCAAGCTTGCTGCATTTCTTCTGCAGCAAATACCATGAATCAATGTTTGGTAAAGAAAACTCCAGTTCTTATTTTTATTTCTATATGTTGATTTTGATTTTCAGGTTTGAGAATTGAGGTGGTAATTAGCATGGTAAAAGTAAGTACTGGTTAACCAGAAACAATTTATGAGTCTTCAAGATTTTTTCTGTATTTTCTAAAACATCCATTTGACTAATTCATTAAATTAATATGGAAATATTTAATTATGCATTACAGCAAACTCTGTTTTCAGAGAAGACATGAGAGAAGATTGGGGGGGTGGGGGGTTGGAGTGGTATGTACTGTATTCCTGCCCTTTCAGGAAATAGAGCATGCAGCAATCTACCTGTTTAATATCTGCAGTTCTTTTTTAGCATCTCTTTTGGTTTCTGTTTGCTTTGGGATACTGCATAGAGGATGTGAATCTTACATGACTTCTAAATAGGAACCAACAATTTGTGTATGAAATGTGGCTAACTTTTCACTCTTAGGTAATTAAAACCAGGCATTGCTTTTAATCACATCTTGATAAGGAAATCACAATCTCAGCTTTTAAAAAGCAAGTCTGAAAGAACATCACTCTTTGGAATGGTGTTCTTGAACTGATCACCTAAACTGATTATTATTTTGGGGGGAACACTTTCTAATTGGTATGACTGGGTGAATTAAGTCAACTTTGTAAAATAATTGCTAAGTTACTATACTACTTTCTTTTGGGAAAGATCTAAGCCAGAGATTTTGAATACATGGCCCCTGAGTTTTTTTGTGCAGCCCATGTCATCTCAGTTTCTCCACCCATCTTGTGCCTCTGCAGGTCTCTGCCCTCTGCTGCCTTCCTGCAGGAGTGTCTGTGTGATGGTGCTGGGGCCAGGGGGTTGCATAGAACAGCACAGCGGTTGAGGTGTGTGAAAACAGGCATGTCAGGGAAATGTATTGTTATTTATAATACAGTATTTTAATTATTTAATTGTGTTCTTAATAATTAATGAATATTAATATTTAATATGTGTTGCATTTTTGCATGTGTATGTAACATGGCCCCCATATTTATTTGCGTTTGAGATCTTGATCTAAGCTATACTGCATTACATTTTATAGTATGCATAATATGGGTAGTGTTGCAAGAATACAATCCCACTTTTACTTCATTGATTTTTTTTTTAAAATGGGAAAGAGTTTTCTGTTGGTATTATTTTTACTGAGTTGAAGTGAAACTTTGTAACCTATGAAACTGGATAAAAAAGCTTACAATAGATTCTGTGGCTCATTAGCCATGGTTTGTGTTTTTATTATGGCTTAGTGTGTCATCTAAATTCAGAGCAGCCACCATTTTCAGTTAGCACTAGTTGGAATTTGAAACGAATCTTCTTGATTTCAAATTCTAGTTAGTCCTAGCTGAAAATGATGGTTACTGTAAGTTTGGAAGACACACTTAGTCATAAGAAAGCCATCAAAACAGCCGTGTGAAGTAAGGATAGGAGAATAGCATGTGCATTCTTATTATTACCCTGTTGGCTAAATATGTCATTTGAGCATAATCTGCTAATTATAGTAATGATCTAACATCTAATACTAGTATTTAATACTATATGTTTAATTATTAATGACAGCAACCAGTAAAGCCTATTTCTAAACCATGGTTAAGGACATTAAACTTGGTTTGGCATTAGTCTCATACAGATGATCATTCCAGGCTTCCCCAAATTCCAGAGACATCTGGATTGGAACTGAGTGTTCTTTCACTTATAATGCTTTATTTATGAATTGCAGGAAGTCAGAGTTCAGCATTTTGTCTGAATGGAAATTCTAGCTTTATGTCAATAAGTATGACTTCAAATCAGAGTTTCCATGCTTGGATGTAATAGAAATTCTGCTTTAATACAAATACATAGCAGAAACAAGATACTGTACTGGGACAGGAGAGAGGGGAATGGTGACAAGAAAACTTTTGGTCTAAGGCTTGCTTTCTGAAATTTAAAACAATAGTCCAAATTGGGCTGTCATATTTGATTATACCTAATACCTTGCTTTTACTACAACCCAAAATTGGAAACTGAGGCTCAGTTTGTACCCACACTAGGCTAGAATTGAGTTGCTAGTTGATGTCTAAATGTGTTCTTGCCATCTCCATCAATATGGTTTATAATTGAGTATGTTGTTGAAGTTTAACCATGGTTAGGATATTATTCAAACACAGCCTATGACCTAAAGCAAGCTCTGCAAATCATTCTTTTCAAGCACTGCTGCACTGATAAATGATATTTATGGCCATTGCACTTCTACCAGAGGCCTTTATACTACAGAAATGAAAATGGCAAGTAGAAACTGAAAGTAAAGGTAATTTTCTAAGCTTTTTCTATTTAACATTCTGTTCACATTCACAAGTCATATCACTGCTGCATCACAAGAAGACAAGACAACATGTAGAGACATGTTTATCACCCACTATGATTTCCATATACTTCCTGAATGCTATGCCATTTTCTCTACAGGAATCATCTTGCCACTTCTTCTTTCATCAACTAATGTTTTTACAAGAACTTTTCTCCTCTTCTGTTCCAGTATTCCTCATTGGCCTGATGGATCCAAAGGGATTCTGGAGGGCACCTGGGTAGTTTTCCAGCAGCCCTGACTAGCAGTTCTGTCAATTGCCTGGTTGGCCTCTAGCAATAGGAGGTGGTCCTTGATCTCATCAAGATTGTCCCCAAGCTGCCTCTGGCTGTCCATCAGTCCAGAGAGCTCATTGGTTTTAGAGTAACTCCAGGAGTCTAAGCCAATCTCTGGTCATTCTAGTTGATGGCTTTGTTGGAACCTGGATGGGGGTGGTGTAGTCCTCCTGATTCTTTTGGACCTCTCAGGGATCTTCAGTCTTGACTATGGTATCCTTCTGGACCATCTGAATTGGTGGTGGGTTGGAGGAACTGCTTATAGTAGTACTGCTTCTCTCTCAGTTGGTGGTTCCGGTCAGTGGTGCTGGGAGAGCAGAAGTTGGTCCAGTGGCCACTCCAGTGTGGGGTGTCACAGGGGTTGGTCCTCTACCCAATGCTGTTAAACATTTATGTGAAGGCTAGTGGCAAAAATCATCAGGAGATTCAAGGTATGCCATAAATACGCTGATGATACTCCGCTTTCTATTATCACTTCTTGCCCAGCTAGAAGTGCTTTCAAAGTCTTGTCTTGGTACCTGGATGGTGTTGGGATCTGGATGGGATGAAACAGGCTAAAGTTGAATCCAAGCAAGGTGGAGTTGCAGTTTATTCATTACCATTCTCTGCCAGATCCAGGGTTGTCTCTCGATGAGGGAGCACTGCCCTTCAGGAGCAGGTTCATGATTTAGGGGTCCTCCTGGAGTCATACTTCCTACTAGATGTGCAAGTGGAGGCCATTGTCTGGAGGGCCTTTGCTTAACTCTAGCTCTGACTGGTGCACCAGCTGCATCCCTATCTGGAGTGGAAGCACCTGTCTACAGTGACTCATACCTTTAACACCTCTTAATTGAATTCTGTAATGTACTTATATAGGACTGCCTTTGAAGACCACGTGGAAAGTGCATTTGGTTCAAAAGATAGCAGCCAGTTCATTGGCCAAAGCTCATAGCTTTGAGCATACTATGCCGATTTTGCAGGCCCTATATTTATAAATTATAAAACCTACATTCCTTGGCAGTAAAATATTTTCAGGATCACCTGTTCCAACTAGAAGTTGACCCATCCAAGATGAACCTCCTAGGAGAAACTGATTGTGGTTCCCATTTCATGAACTAAGAGGAGATGAGGCCAAACAAAATCTTGCTTTTCAGTTCCACAGCATTAGTGGCACACTGGTTTTTCAGATATAGTGCTAGTGCTGTGGAACAGCATTGTCCTAGATTTAAAATCTGACCCCTTTGGTAATGGCTTTTCAGAAACTTGTGAAAACTGATCTTTTCTAAGAGGAATTTTGTCACTATTATGTTAATATTTTGTTTTATCATGTAAGCAAAGTTATATTTTTGTCATTGTTTGGGATGGACAGGTTTCTTTGGCATTATTAGCATGAACACTGTAAATTTTCATTGCATGTTTATTATTCCTGAAAGCCACCAAGAGTCTTGAAGGATTTGGTAGCATACAAATTCAATAAATAAATAAAATGAATAAAGTAATATATAGATATATAAATATATCTCTATGTGCCTCTACCTCTTTAGATGTGAATATTCATGCTTTATTCGCTCATGTTGCTCACACTGGTTGCATGAATCCAAAAGTGGTATATCCAGGGCTGGAGTCAGTCCTGTTTTGATGAAATTATATAAACTGAGTGAGCCAGCACAGCATTTTAGTCTGTGACATCTGCTGGTGGGCTTCAAGCCAGCTAGCTAGCTAACCAATAGGGGAAATGTAAAAAGTGGAAAGAGAGAAGCAGTAGAGTTGGAGCTGAAGAGAAGAGTGGTTCTGTCAGTCATTGATCATGTGGCACCCCTGGAAATAAGATATTTGACTGTCAAACTATCTTTTCATTCCCTGATCTAGGATAGAACAGAAAGGCAGAAGAAAGAACAGAGGAGAGGAGCAAATGATGTTTTATGTGAATGTTCGTGTGGCTGTAATTGGGAACATAGGATAAATTCAGGGACAACAGAGTGCTCTGGTAACATGCAAAGCCAGGAATGGATTTACCAAGCAGGAAAGTACACAGTCAACCCACCCATTAGGAATATCTGGCTAGCAAGTAATACTGCAGTGGCACACACAGTGTCATTTTGCCATCAGTCAAGCAAGGCAGACTGAGTTTGGGATAGCTTCCAAGGTCTTGGTTAGAGAGAAATCAAGGGAGCCAAAGATGATATAATGCTAACACAGCACCTTACTCAGGAGTCTAAATTAAAATTTGACTAAATATTTAGAAACTTTGAGCTGTGGTTGGCATAAGTCAAGTTAAAATATACATCTGGAGTAGAATTCAGTGAATTCTGAATCATTTTGGACCTTTTTTGAAGGGATGAAATCAACAGCATGGGCACTAGCAGTAGTTCCAACATTAGATTCCACAAATACAACTCCTGTTGTCCCTGTAATTGGCAATTCTAGTTCAACAAGAAGTAAAATCTCTATAGTCCTCATTTTTAATTCAGGAGGCTGATATGCTCCCCTTTTATTGCTTCTGTATAAAAACATGTTAACATGTTCTTTGTGATGTGGTGATACAAGAACACTTCATTAAAATAATCTGTGGTCCTCAAGATGTTGAACTACTGTATCAACACTGGCCTTGTTAGCTGCCAGCAGAATAGTTAATGCTACATAATAAATCAAATTTCTCCACCCTAATGCTCTCTAGATGTCTTAGGATGGCAACCTTTAATCAGCCTAGATTCAAGCAAGTTAAAACCTTTTAATACCTTGGAGTTATTGTTCAATAATCTGCAGTGTAGAAGGAACAATTAAAACCATTTCTGACTAGGCTTACAAGACCGCAAATAGAACCCTGCATTTTGCCAGCCACAGATATCAGTTATGTACATATCTGCTGTTATTAATCTCTTTTAAGACTAAGACTATTTGTTATGGCTCTCAGGTTTGTATTTATAAAGTTCTAAGACCTCTAGGGGGAGTACATTCAAAATTGCTATGGGACCTATTTTGCATTCCCTGGTGTGTCTCCAGTTCTTCTTTATGTCTGAAATCTGGGGTAGTTTCCCCAAAGACATGCATGAGATTCTGCCAGCTAAGATATTGGCTTATAATGATCTCTGTCCCCATTGAACCTTGTATATCATTTTGTACATCCTGGTAAAAAGGGATAGAATTTGATTTTAGACACTATAGACTCTCTTTTCAATCTCTTGATCACATATGAGTTTGAGAGCCACCACAGAGCTGAAGCAATAGTTTTCAGAAAGATTGGAGTATAATCCCCATTATTGTAATGGAGGTTTATTTGGATGGCTGTTTACTAATGTTCCATGCAACCGTATCAGAGAGTCTTTACATTAGCCAAGTTCAGGAATTTACCATCAATGTATCTGAAGGAGGATATGGTAACTCTCCAATGCAAGATGGCTTTTAGCTTTGCCTGGCTTGGAACCTTGAATCAATCACAAAAGTTTTACTTAGCTGCCCATTCTACGTGACCAGGCCAGCTGATTCAATAACACTCTTAACTAGTGAGGTGAGGACAATTCTTCCTACTAGAAGATTGGTCCCTGGAAATCTCCAGTAGAGTGGCCAAATTCTGCTCTGTTGCCATTGCTACTTGAAGGTTGTTGATATCTGAATTTTATATACATAAATATTACATGTCATGTGGACCTGTATCATTTAATGCAGTACACCACTTGAGATGTTTGTATGTATTTGGTATAGTAGTTAAAAGCATCAGGTTAGAAACCAGGAGATCGTGTGTTCTAGGCCTGCCTTAGGCACAAAGCCAGCAGGGTGACTTTGTCTGAGTCACTCTCTCTCAGCCCTAGGAAGAAGGCAATGGCAAATCACTTGCAAAAAATGTTGCTAATAAAACTGCATGGAAATGTCATATAGTTGCCCAGAGTCAAGACTGACTTGAAGGAGAGTCTCTCTCTCTCTCTCTCTCTCTCTCACACACACACACACACACACATATCTTTTAATTGTGTGCACTTTGTAAAGAATGTCTGACCTGTGACCATAAATTAAAAAATATATATATAATAAACTAACCAGCACAGATAATGGCTGGAAATTCTAGTATTTGCAGTCCCAAGACATCTGGAGTAACTACAGTTGGGAGTCATTCCATAAAGAATTCCTTGGGGAAAATATTAATTCTGTTTGTCTGATATTATTAAAAAAATGTAACTCAAAATGAAGCAAAAACATTTAACAAAAAACTTAAACACAATAAGAGCCATTGGAATTCAAGACTAGGATGTAGTGAGAATGAGGATGCCATCTGTTCCTTGTTAATGAAAAAAGCATGAGTCTTCATGTGCTGATAAGTTGAGCTGGATGCAGGAAACTATGTAAAACAGTATCTTATATCTGCAAAGCTATGACATGCTTGATAGTCAGCCACTAACCCACAGTCAGCCAAATCTCCTTACTTGTGCTTCTGGCAGCCCACAATAATACAAACTGGGTCAAAGTCAACATTTGGGGAATACAGAGTCCTCACCCACTTCTTCCAGGAAGTGCATGGTATCCCATGAGTTTTTATAGCCAGGATTGTTCTGGCAAGGCTTCATTACATCATTTGCCTCTTTCCCATTAGCCAGGTAGGCAGTGGTAGATGTGGCTTGGTAGATGCAATCAGTCATTGTTTGAGGTATGCGCGTGTGCTAGGACAGCAGTATTGCTGCTTGAAAACTTAAGGCTTTTAGGAGGATAGTCTTCACATACTTGGTGCTTTGTAAAGACAAAATAGGGCCTCTAGCAATTCTTAATGAAATAGATTGATATTTATCTTGGTTTATTGGACCAACACTCTATTTGCATTATACAGTGCAGTGCAAAACAAAATATCCTCTAGTTGGAAGGGGGAAGCCCTGTTAAAAACTCAAAATAAAACTCACACACAGCTTATAAAAAATGTTTTATAGAAATTGCCTGGATTTAAATAAATCAAATAGAAAACTTCCCCCCCCTGAAAATAGCATTAATTGAGATAATGAGGAAGATCAGTGAGGAAGCATACATCATGATGTCATGACACAAATACTGTGGCTTATATACTTGTGTTAGATGTTGGGAAGCAACTATATGAGGGTGGGATTTGCATCATGACACACCTTGTGCGTATTGTCATTTTTGCATCTTTGTGGCATGCTGTTGATGCTGCTAAATTGAAGACTCAGCTTGTCTTTTTGACAAGATCAAAATGTACTTTTTGGAATGAATTTTATATATTTATTATTACATATTTACATAGAAGTAATTTACACAGGTCCTATACATTGTGAAATTCATGTGATACTGAAGCTAGAAGTTCACTGTGGTTAACTAAATTTCTGTGAAGCCGTAGCTATCCTTTTTCAAATTCTGTTTTATGGGCACTTTCCTTAGGCATCTGTTTAAAATTATTTTGCCAGGCTTCTAACATCAAAATAAAAAAAGGCTGACATTTAAAATGCATGGTCTCATATTCTATTCTCCCAGGATATGATACAGCAGTCTTTTCTTCAAGTGCAAATAAATGTATAAACAAGCAAACTTATCTTGGTTCAAATGATTACTCTTTAAAACTCTTTTAAAAGGTGGTTTATTTTTAAATGGGGTAAAATAAAGTAACTTAGTTGTTTCATTGTAGCATAATCTTTCTTTTAACAGACTATTACATCTGTACTTTGTTGCATAGCCATTTTCTCTGGGCAGAACTTTCTGTTTCACTAAGTACAGTTAAGAATTGGTATTCATCAGTAGGAGGTCATCCTCCCCTGAATAATTGCCTATTAATTGAGGGAGAGCATTTATGATAAGAATAGAAGGAACTGCTGGAAACAAAGGCAAGAGGAGTTTACAATAGAACCTACAATAGGTTTAATATTTAACAATTTTGTCTACAGTAACGACAGTCCTGGCTGCTGAAAATTGTGGAAGATTAGCCTAAATACCATCTCTTTTCCTAGTGAGTTTCAATTCTTTTTAGAAGCCTAAACAAGGTTTCTCTCTTGGCCAGTGCTGGTTTTTTTTTCCTTTTATTGTATCTCAATCCAGTTTTGTTTCCATTTTATCTCCATCCTATTTATTCTTTTTTGCTGTTTAAGCAGGAATGAGGGAGGGGGATAAATGAGTGGGTGGGTGGATGAATTTGCGTGATTTGGTGTGAGAGAATGGTTAATCTATGCAAGTGAGGGAACTAATTAATCTTATAAAGTAGTACCTTACTTTATAGGTAAATTTAATCAATAGTTATTAAATTGTTGTTGCTTGGCCCCTGCTTTTATTTTATGTATTTATTTGATATTTTTATCTTTTAGCAGAGGGGGATATATATGTGTGTTTGTGTAGTTATACATACATGCAATTATTGAGGAGGAGAATTTTGGGGGATTGATTTCAGCTAGCAACTCGATTGACAAGAGGCATCACACAGAATTTTTGTCTGTGTTCATTTATTTTCTTTCTATTCTTAAGATGTGGAAAAATAGACTTCAGAATCTTCTCATCTTAACTTCAGGGTTGCTTTTCTGTTAGGTATACACATAATAATTCTGCAAAACTCTATTTCTTATTTAGATATTACCAGACACTGAACCCTGCTTAGCTTCAATTCAGTTTGACTCTGGATCAGTTTGTCTTTCCAGTTTTCTTCCCTTCTATAACCAGATATCTTGAAAATTGTTTATTCAGCCTCAGATTTGATAATTTGCCTCACAGCAATAATCAACCAGCAATTCTAATGTGGTGAGTGTATGTCCTTCAATGAATGAGTAGGCTTGTGGTGGAAGGATAGAATGCCTTGTCATTCCTCTGGCTTTGATTTTCACACTGGCAGCCAGAATGGAAACACACTGAGCTGGTGGAGGAGAAACAAATGGCTTTTTCCTTCCTCAATGAGCCCACTGAGGCATTTAAAAAGCCTACTAAGCAGCCTGCATTGAAAGGTTATCAGTCAAACAGCACTGCTTTCCAATGAGTCCTTATAATTCATCCATATAAAAGTTCACTAAATCAAATAATTATACATACTATTTTTAAACATGTCTTTAGGAAACACTGATGTATGTGCACATATATTTGTCTTTTTTTGCACTGTGATCTCTTTCTTCAACCATATTTGAATTTCTCCTTCTCCCTTTCTATCACTTTTTGGCATCAACTTTATTCTCTAGAAAAGTCTTGGCATCTCCTGCTCTTTCTTTTTTTCTCACTTGGTCAGAAGGGCACTTAATTTCTCTCCCTCCATTTAGTTTTGGCCTGCTTTTTTGGCTGGGCTTTACTTTTTACATTTTTTAAAAAAATATTTTTGTTTCTGTGTGGCTAAGTTGTATATCCTTGGTTTTAATAGAATGCTCAGTCTAACCTCACTTATCAAATGTGTCTGTATATGTAGTTTTACTACAGATAAGATTTGAAATGGTATGTTAACTTGCTGGGAAAGGCAGTATGATCACTCCCATCAGTCCATATACTGTAGGTTCCTAAAATTAAAAAATAATTTCATGCTCTATGGAATTTCTCAGATGCTCCTACAGAAAACAAGATATGAATTTGTGAGACCTGACAGCTGCCCATGAAGTCTGGTACATGATGAAGCAACAGCTGTGAGTTCCTCTAAACTGATGTTTCAGCTGTAGAAATGAGCAGTTAAGTTACTTGGTATCAGGATTGTTGGATCCTCTCCAACAACCCAGCACTTTGCCTCCCCATAGGCAGATGTGCAGCCTTTTCTGTTGGTTCCTCTGTGTTGCCTTAGCTTACAGTTTCCCCTCCCTCCTCAGGGCAATAGTGCCGCATCATTCACGGTTTCTCCTCCATGCAAAGCTAACACTGAATGCAGTTTAGTGAAATATCTAGATTGTTGAGATAAAAACATAAAGGCAGTTCACGTGCATTTAAAAGGCCAGAGCAAAGTTTTAAAAATGGCATAAATTCTGCAACTTGAAAAAGTATTCTGACAGGTAGTAAATCAGTCCTGAATTAGATACTTTTGAGTAGGAGCTGCAGTATGTTGAGAACCGCAGTTACTGGTAGGAACAGGAAAACAGTTACAAAGAGAATGGTCTTTATGATAGAAATCAAAAACCCCAAAGTCTGCAACTGCTGTATTACTATTTTGCTGTAAGTAGCAGGAAATGTTACTAGTTGTATGACTAACATGTGTTATCTTTTTAACATTTCCTGTAATCAGTGTAGTTATCTGGATTCTACACTGTTGGAAGATATAAGAATTTGTGTGGCTGATATATATCTGGGATATATTAGAACTGTTATGTCATAAAAAGCTATGTATCAGAATACATTTTAATGGCAAGATCCTACACACACTTAATGGTTGGTAATCCCCTGAAGTGATTGTCCAATAATACTATTTAGAGAAGAGAAAAGGATGGTTGCTTTTTATGAACTTTCCTGGTTCAAGCTACCTTCATTGATCATAGATAAAGTTTATAATAGCTTAGCAGTCATTAAAAAGAATGGTCATAAGTCGAGGACTACATGTATCTTAAGCTTTGCACTTCACAAAAGCATACATATTTTCTCATATAAGGACTTTTAGACCAAATATCCCACCCCTCCTCACTCCCTGTTAAATACTACCTCTCAGCATCCTTTGATAAAAGGTGGCTGTTGATACTAAAGATGCTAGTAATTGTAAACTTATTCCTTGTTACTGCAAAGCCCTTGGTTATAAATTATGACTTACCACAGAAACCCTGGTTACTAATTAATATAGTTGACTATGTAACCTTATCTACAGTTACCTAAGCAGAAAAGAGTTGTTAAGATAAGCACTGGTCCTAATAATGGTATTTCCTATTTTCTATGCTGCTCAGTTGTTTTTTTATATACAGGTAGTCCTTGACTTATGATCACAATTGGGGCTGGAACTTCTGTCATTAAGTGATACAGTCATTAAGTGAATCGAGCCTGATTTTACAACCTTTTTTGCTGTGATCATTAAGGGAATCACCGCGGTCATTAAGCAAATCACGTGGTTAAGCGAATCCAGCATCCCCCGTTGACTTTGTTTGTTGGAAGCCCCCTGGAAAGGTCACAAATGGCAATCACGTGATCCCGGGATGCTGCAACAGTCGTAAATACATGCTGGTTGCCAAGCGCCCGAATTTTGATCACGTGACCGCAGGGATGCTGCAACAGTCATAAGTGTGAGGACCAGTTGTAAGTCACTTTTTTCAGCACCGTCTAACTTCAAACAGTTGTTAAACAAATGGTCGTAAGTTGACAAGTACTTCTATCTTAAGTTTTGCTTTTCACAAAAGCATATATACTTTCTCATATAAGGACTTTTAGACTAAATATCCCACTCCTCACTTTGTGCTATATACTATCTCTCAGCATCCTTTGATAAAATGTGGTTGTTGATACTAAAGATGCTAAGCATGGTATCTGAAATAAAAGTATCTTCTTTGTATCTTTTCCTATAATCATGTGGCTGTTTTCTGATTGATCAAATGAATCTCTATCCCAAGAAATACTATGTAGAATTTGTAGCATATGAAAAGACAGAAACAAGAGTTCTTTTAAGGGTCTTAACTGGAGCAAGTTCTATGGATTTCATAGCTCTGATCATTTTGATTTTATGAGAATATCTTATTTCTGCTTTTGCAAACATTTTACCTGAAGACGTGTTGGTAACCAGAGATGAACTTCTTCAGCCACAGTTGTTTATCTTGCCAAGGTAAGGTAGGCCTGGCACTATCTTACTGTGCCTCCAGAGCATAAATTGAAAAGTTACAGTAGGAAGATGTTTTTAAGACATCTTCATTATAACTAATAAAATGTTTACATCCTTTTTGTGATGTCAGTGCAGTAATTAAGCTGGATGTGGAACCATGGCAACATAGTGTAAAAGTGTGAGAAAAACCAACTTTATTTTTCAATTATTTCTGTTTATTTTCTGTTTTGTAACTATCACAACAGCTTGACTATATAGTAAATGATGTGTGCTCATAGCATCTGTCTTTCAGTGTGGACTGGACCTCTAGTATATCAGTGGATGGAGAGCTCTCTTATACCATAACATTATCCCCTAAATGGTGATTCACTTATTTGCGATGACAGCTCATTTTTGTATGGATAATCATGTAAGGTTTGTTTGAGGACATCATTGGAATGGAAGCTGCTAACCCAGATCAGTGGTATCACAACTATTCAGAACTAAATTAGAGTTTATATGCCCTCACCATCCTGAATTCTCTGTTTTAGCCACATTGGAAGGTGATTGATTCTTGGGGAAATCTGGCTGAATGTCGGAGATTGGTTTTATATGCAGCATGGCGTTTGCATTTGCCTGTAATATATATGTTTTTTCAAATACATATTTATGATAATGTCCATGCTATTCATTTCTTTGCAAAATTTGGATTTTAAAAGAAACAAAACAATCAGATTTCTTAAACTAGTATGAAGGCCAGGAAGTGCAAAGTAATATTTGAACACTTGAAAATATTTTCATCTGGTCAGAAAAGTAAAAGATTCCTGTAAAATATGTATTTTGTCCTTTAGGCGTCTGTCAGCAAATAAACACTAATGAACCTGTACTTGTTTTGTAACATTAAAAAAAAAACAGTAAAATTTATAGATTGAATTCATAAAGCCAACTGCATTTTTATAGGGCAATCTTATGTATATAACTGGATGTAAGCTTCTCTAAGGCAAAATTTCCATTCTACTGAACTCTGGACTAAGAATATAAATACTGTGAAAAAGTAAGGGTTTAACAGCTGATAATCACAGTTGCTTTTTCTGATACTTTTTGAGGAAGTGATTTAGAGGAAGAATCTGCAAACACATGCTGGCGTTAGATTCCGTGTACATGATATAACTATTGAGAGCTTGTCTTCTGGAACATTTGCTACATGTCAACATATTGTACTGTAGAATACTGTAGTTTCCCCTGGGCTTATCTTTTTTAAAGTAATGTCTGAAGCTGAATTACATTTACTAAATTAAGCCTTTTATTTCTTTTACCTAGAATTGCATGTCTAATGAATACAAAGAAAACACAGTTGTTCAAAATTCTGTCCAGCTGCAATATTGCTTGCAGTTGTTTTCCCCATTTGCATAAACAAAATTGATGTTTGACATCCAACTTTAATTATCAGTTTGCTGATAGGCTTCCTAAGCATTCACACAACCAACTGGAGTAGTTGTTTCGTTTCCTTAATCGCCCCCAAGAAACATTTCAGAAGGCCAACAAATATTATTCTTTTTTTCCTACAGCAGAGCAAGACATTTCTGAAGCCATTATCTCCCTTCCACTCACTCCGAGAGCAGAGCTAGAAAGTCTTCTAACATCAGTTCTTGTGGGAAAAGATAGCTTTCTTTTCTAGTTCCAGCCTTGCTTTGCTCTGGAAAGCTCTGCCAACTGTCTGTGTGGCCAGGGCCACCTCAATAATAGATTTTCTACATTCTGTTTTTATTATTCCTTTACTTGGCTTGGCTTTCACTTTCCTTTTTGGGAGCTCCTAATCTAATGGCCAGCAAAAATCAACATGATGTTGGAGCTTTCCAACCACAGGAGGGAAACAAGGAGTTTGGTGTTCCTCACTCTTGGATAGCCATGTTCTGCACCAGATGAAGTTTCCATACAACTTTCCATGAGGTAATCCCTTGAAGAAAGATTTGCTGAACAATTGTTCAACCTGGGCATCACTGTTGTGTGAGTAACTAAGGCATACTCCACCTTCGAGTTGTAGTGCTACAGCTAGCATATCAGTATAAGCTGCTTTAAAACAGCTCCTGGTCACTGCAACTGAATCTCACTCATTAGCACAGAGTTCAAGAAAACTCCCTGACTGTACATTAGATCTTTCCATGTCATACCCCATGTCACACGCAATTGTAAATCAAAATGTGAGTGTTAGTTCCCCTATTCATATTACTTGTTTTGGTTTGTTTGGTTTTTCCCCCCTTAATTAAGTTTGAGCATATTCGTTCTCAACTATCTCCCAAAAATCTCCAAGGCTGATCAAAAGTTCCATGGCCTGTTTGGGGCAAGTAAATGGATAAGAAAAGTACGACTAGTACATTCTGCATACTGGTAAACATTCAAGTCCAAATATATGGATAACATTCCCTGCAATTACATGTAGCTAGTTCTGTAAAGAGTTGCTTTGTGCTTTGCTTTGATGAAGGTTCAAGCAAAGCAATCCCTTGAAACTGATTAGCAAAGCAATATTGCTGTCTTATTTATTGATTTGATGTGAAGACTCCCCAACTCCAAAAAGACTTGTTTATAAATATAAGAATACATAATTTAAAAAGGAACATGGCCACCCAGACAAAATCACATACAGGTGAAACTCAAAAAATTAGAATATTGTGCAAATGTTCATTTATGTCAGTAAGGCAACTCAAAAGGTGAAACCAATATATGAGATAGACGCATTACATGCAAAGCGAGATATGTCAAGCCTTACTTTGGTATAATTGTGATGATTATGGCGTACAGCTTATGAAAACCCCAAATTCACAATCTCAGAAAATTAGAATATTACATGACATCAATAACACAAGGATTGGAAATAGAACAATATCGGACCTCTGCAAAGTATAAGCATGCATATGTACTCAGTACTTGGTTTGGGCCCCTTTTGCAGCAATGACTGCCGCAATGCGGCGTGGCATGGATGCTATCAGCCTGTGGCACTGCTGAGGTGTTATGGAAGACCAGGATGCTTCAAGAGCGGCCTTCAGCTCCGCTGCATTGTTTGGTCTCATGTCCCTCATCTTTCTCTTGGCAATGCCCCATAGATTCTCTATGGGGTTCAGGTCAGGCGAGTTGGCTGGCCAATCAAGCACAGTAATCCCATGGTCAGTGAACCAGGTTTTGGTACTTTTGGCAGTGTGGGCAGGTGCCAGGTCCTACTGGAAAATGAAGTCAGCATCCCCATAAAGCTCGTCTGCGGAAGGAAGCATGAAGTGCTCCAAAATCTCCTGGTAGACGGCTGCGTTGACCCTGGACTTAATGAAGCACAGTGGACCAACACCAGCAGATGACATGGCTCCCCAAATCAACACAGACTGTGGAAACTTCACACTGGACTTCAAATATCGTGCATTGTATGCCTCTCCATTCGTCCTCCAGACTCTGGGTCCTTGGTTCCCAAATGAGATGCAAAAGTTGCTCTCATCAGAAAAGAGGACTTTGGACCACTGGGCAACAGACCAGTTCTTTTTTTCTGTAGCCCAGGTAAGACGCTTCTGACGTTGTTTGTTGTTCAGGAGCAGCTTGACAAGAGGAATACGACATTTGAAGCCCATGTCCAGGATCCGTCTGTGTGTGGTGGCTCTTGATGCACTAACTCCAGCCTCAGTCCACTCCTTGTGAAAGTCCCCAACACTTTTGAATGGCCTTTTCCTGACAATCCTCTCCAGGCTGCGGTCATCCCTGCTGCTTGTGCACCTTTTTCTACCACACTTTTCCCTTCCACATAACCTTCTATTGATGTGCTTTGATACAGCACTTTGGGAACATCCAACTTCTTTTGCAATTACCTTTTGGGGCTTTCCTTCCTTATGGAGGGTGTCAGTGATGGTTTTCTGCACAACTGTCAGGTCAGCAGTCTTTCCCATGCTTGTGATTCCTACTGAACCAGCCTGAGAAACCATTTAAAGGCTCAGGAACCCTTTGCAGGTGTTATGGATTCATTAGCTGATTAGAGTGGGACACTTTGAGCCTAGAATATTGAACCTTTTCACACTATTTTAATTTTCTGAGAATGTGAATTTGGGGTTTTCATAAGCTGTACGCCATAATCATCACAATTATACCAAAGTAAGGCTTGACATATCTTGCTTTTCATGTAATGCGTCTATCTCATATATTGGTTTCACCTTTTGAGTTGCCATACTGACATAAATGAACATTTGCACGATATTCTAATTTTTCAAGTTTCACCTGTAAGTAAGATCCAAAAAAAATTTGCCAGGGGCTCTATTAGCACCCTAAATCCAGGCAACTGAGAACACAGCCAGGTCTTCGGAGACTTCTGCAACATTTGAAGGGTGGGAGCCATACTATCTCTGGAGGGATGCTATTCTAAAGGGCGGAGCCATGATAGAGAAGATGTGCTTCCTCGGTCTTGCAAGATGGCAACTATTAACTGAAGGGATCTGGAGCACAAAATGGGAAACAGCTGGTCTCTCAAATAATCAGGCTGTTTATTCTTTTCCACCAGTAAATAGAAGTGGCCGTGTTGCTTCACTTTTTTGCTCTGCTATGTAACCCTTCCTAATTTCCAAAAATCAAAAGAGATATTTGCATACTGGCCCACAATAAAGAAGCTTTTTCCAGCACGTACAAGTGTTGGAGAATGCTGAGGGGAAGTTTCAAGGCAGCAATACCTGAAGAGAAGCTGTTGTAAGTGAAAGTGGAAGTTTTCACTTACAAGAAGGTTACACATTCAAGATGATCACAGAATTGTAGAGTCAGAAAGGACTTCAAGGATCATCTAGTCCACTATGCAGGAAAACCAATTAAACCATCCATCAGAGGTGCCCGTCCAACCTTTTCTTAAAAACCTCCAGAGATGGAGAAATCACAACCTCCACTGATGGAGCATTTCACTGTTGTACAAATCTTACTATCAGGAAGTTGATGAGAAATTCTTCATCAAGACAAATTGCAAGAGAACTGTATTAAAAAGCATGGAAAGTGAGGTGAACTTTCATGCATTGTTTAGGCTACTGATCCTGAAATAGAATTGAAACCATGTGGGACCACATTATGAAACAGTTTATCCCTTGATAGGATAAAGGAATCAGGGCTGGTTGTATCATTAGATAAAATTAATTAGCATTCAGCAGTTTTTAAATGTAATGGAAAAAACAAATTGTTAATTGTTATTATATTTTTATTACCAGCAATGGTGAGAGGTTCTTGCAATAGTTTCTATTTTACATGCCTGCAAATATGTTTCTATCTTTGAACTGGATGTATGTCTATCATTTGTTGCTGTGCTTGAGAAAATAAAGAATCCTGGGCCGTACTTGCAAGAAATAGATGGAATGAGCAGCAATGCATTTTACATTAGAATGTGCAAATTAATTAATGATACTTTATCTTCTCTAGGAAGGTAATTTCTACTGAGTATTCAGTCTGGTAGGAATTGTATCAAATATCAAATCTTGCCCTGAAAGTGTATAGATTTATTATTGGCAAAGATTTTGAACAAAGAAGATACTGGAATATATCTTGGAACAGTTTTGTTAGAGTCCTAGCAATAGATAATATTTGCTTTCTCCATCTCTCTTCTCATTCCTACCCCCAACCTTCCTCAACTGGGTGTCGTCTAGGCATATGGGATTTTCACTTCCATGGTGTCCAGCCAACACTATATGGGAGTTGAATGCATCTGGAAGGCACCAGGATTGGTAAGAATATCCTGAGCAATGAACTCCAGTATGAAAAATAATTGATAATGCTGTGCACATAAACATCTGGTTCTCTTTATTCTAAATATTCCAGTTGTGCTAGGAGTACAGTGAGATCCTGTGTCTATTATATAATAGGAAGTGGTGGGTACATGTGATGGCACAAACCTTTGTAGTTTGTAAAATATTGGGATTCAGAACATTTTTCAAAATATGAAATCCAGTTTCTTTAAAAAGAACAGTCACTAAGTGCAGTTCATGTCTATTGAAATTGCTATAAACAACTCACTGTTTTAACATAAGTCCATTCATTGAAAGAATCCTATAAATAGGAGCCTTGTTCTGGCCTTCGAAATGCTTGGAATGTGCCTGTCACGTAATATGTGTGCCCATTTCAATGTGAACACATGTCTCATCAACTCTGTCTTACCACCCCCAAAGAAAAAGCTCTTCAGGGAAACTAACATTGTTGTTTGTGTAATACAAGTAAGCTTTGCTGTTTTATAAAGACCTATCCTTTTCTGGATAAAGCATTAATATAGAGCAGCTGTAAATTTAAACAAGTGAATTAAAATCCTTGATAAAAATGAACTTATGATCAAACAATGATCAGTCGTTTAGCAGTAACCAAACAATAGTTTGTGTGATTAAAGCCAGCTGGTGAAGTTTTGGAAGAAATGACATTTTAATTATGGACTCTATTAAGTATTTTAATCCATGTGCTTCAATATAATTTCAGCATGGGAAACACTAATTTTTTACATAGTATGTGGGTGTGGGTGTGTGTATAGTTTTCAGAGAGTGTGTAAGCTTGAGTTTCTTTTTTCTCCTGGCAACTTGGGTATAGTCTTTTTCCTCCCCCTTGCCGCCCTGTTTAGAGCAGGTGGGAAGCCTTGCAGAAGGCAGCTACTATTTCCTTGTGTGTTGCCATAATAAAGGACCTTTGTAAATGTCTCTTTATATGACCTGAATACAAGCTGAACAGAATACATATTAACTGCTTTCAAGAACCATTTCACTTAGTTCAGGATCTTACCTGAATTGGCATGGTTGTTTTCCAGCACTGTTCATGCACTTTTTGGAGGTATAAAGCAATTATGATCTGGATATCTAAAGGAACATCTGCTCCATTAAATATCTGCCATTGCAGTAGTTAAGATCTAGGGAAGAGTCCCCCTTGAGGGTGCCCATGTGTCCACGACTCACTATGCAACAATCCAAGAGAGAGCATTCTTGATATAAGCATCTTGGTTGTGAAGTAGACTCCCTGATCAGTTATGCTTGGCAAACATTGTAAGAAACATCTGTTGATCCAGGTATCAAATTAAGGTGCTGCTGAACTTTGTAATCTTGTTCAATATTGTCTTTAAGCAATTTATTAATTTTAAGCTTTTTTTTTTTTAGTTTCGTGCTTAATTGTTGGCATTTAACTGTATTGTAAATTGCTTTTAATTGTTACCTATCTTGCAATTTGTTTTTAAGATTGAAAAGTAGACATGTATAGATAATCATTACTCTGCGTGCTTCAGGCAGAAATACCTCCCTTATTATATCGGTTTGAATGCTGCTAGATAGGTATTCCTCACACATCATCTGCCAAAAACTTCTGCTGTAGAATAAAAGCCAATTTAGAAGACTTAGAAAAAGAAAGCAACATTGTATTCATGTCTGTGCTATACAGTACCATAATTATTATCCACCATAATACCTTTGTAGATTTGAATATATCATTTTCTGATTGAATTTTCTCCAATTCTTTTTATTTTATTTTATTATTTCAGAACTATTTTTATTGGCGATTTGGCTTATATTTTTCTTATTCTTTTATAACAACACAGTTGTTCTTTAGTAAATAATGTAATTAACCAAAAGAAAATCATTCTTTTCTAATCTATCAGAGTTTGTGAGCAGAACAAAAAAAAAATCATTTATAGTTTTCTGCATTAAAGGAGATCTAAATGAATTCAAACAATAACACATCATTTAATTTCATCCTGAGTTGGGCTGGAAGATAAAGGAGTTCATACACACAGTTTTTAAAGTTAGACTGTTTAAATTGTGGTTCTTCAATATTTGTGGCTGATAAAAAGTAACACAGGTAAGTTCAATACTGTATCTAGTTAATAGAGATGGTTTATTGGAAGGGTTTTTTCCCGCTCTGTTAATGCTTATTTTGTTCTGGCATATTAGAAAGCTAGCTCTGAACAGACAGTCTAATCTTCCAAGGTAAATTGAACAGCAAAATTCTGTAAGCAAATGTGCATACATTGATACATAAATACAGGTGCTCAGCTTTCATATTAAAATTGAATTCAGCCTGCTGCAGAATTCAATTTGTTAAACAGTTAGTTTCATTGATTACATTAAAAAAAAGTTTCACACATTTGTACTTTGTTTGGAATAACAGTGCATAGGATAAATGGTTTCTCAAAATTGCAGTATCCTCAGTGTCTGGGTTCTTCAGCAACCAAAAAAATCCCCAAAACATGGATTTAATTCTATTACACAAAATAGAAGGAACTCACAGAAAATGCCATTCCTTCTGGCCTGTTTTGTGTCCCCCAAAATTTTCTAAGTGGTGTGGATTGAAAATTCCAGTTCTTCAGTTGGAAGAAAGATTCACCCAAAGTTATAAGGTAGATGCATTTTAGGAAAAAGGGAAATCTCTTTCTCTTATCTTTTTTTGCAAGTTTCTTTTATCCCATGCTTTTTAGGATTACAGCCAATTTTAAAAGCATTTATAAAGCTGATCAACTAAGTGATCTGTCCCAAAATTATTCTACATCTGTCACTAGAAAAATGCCTTTCCTAGATAATCGATCTGTCAAACTTCTTAAGTACACCAAGGAGTATCTTAAGAGGAAAGCAAGCTCCTCTGGAATTTTCTCATACCTAAGTTTAAGAAAGGGTTTTTTAAAATGATTAAAATTTAGATAATGGCATTTTCTGTGTGTTGTTCAGAATGCCTTTTGATTTATACGGAGATTAGATAAATAAGGTACCAAAATGGAAACACAGAAATTCTGTATACAGATCAATATAATCCTTGGCCTTCCAACTTATTATTACCCAACAGTAGTGGCTGTGCTTGCATTCCCCTGTATTATGGTATGAAAATCTACATCAAGGCATGGTCTGCTGCTGCATTCTTCTTAGATTCTGATGGTATAAGTTACTCTTAGAAATAATAAAAGTTGTCTGTAGGGGAGAAGGCAATCATTGTGCAAACTAAGTGGCCTTTCTTTGGGCTATGATAGAACGCGTAATGCAAGTGTTAATTCACCAGAGTTCCAAAACCACATTTTTTTATAAAGTTGATGCTGAACCAAATAGTTTTAGAATCACTATAGAAAGAATATTAAATACCCTTTTCGTATTCTTGTCAGGATTACTTGACGTGATACCTCTTTCCTCCTGTCCCTTTGAGATCATGCTTGTTTGTTTGTTTGTTTCTTTTGTCAACACCATCTCACACAAGCTCTTTCTCCCCAATAATTATTATAAAAATTGTCCTGTCAATGTGAATTGTCTGTACTGCAGGCTGCTCTGTTTGTATATTTAGCATAAGGGAAGGATTGGAGTAGCTGCCATGAAAATTTCTTTAGCATTGGCAAAATAGTTATATTCATCCATCTTAGCCTTCTTATTCTCAAACTGCCCAAACTGGGCCATGCATGTTTGGCACGTTTTCTGTAGCTGATAAATTGTTTCTTGATACATGTACTTCTTGTGCCGTTTACAATAAATATTGGGCTGATTCACCATAAACCGGTGGAGTTCTATAAAATAGTTACAGCAACATTTCTGTTTTTTATGGGACTGAGAGAAAAAAAGTATTAAGAGTTTGCTGGATATGCAAATCAGAAATTTTAAACTTTACAAACATGTATGATTGACAGGCTAGGTTTCCATGGTCATATCTCAATTTAATAAAATTGTATGAACATGTATTTTGGCATCTCATGCATCTTCAACCAACAACCCAAGAAGCTATGCTTAACAACTTTGAAGTAACTCAGGATACTAATATGGCTTAAAACTGGCTTAATTTAGTTCCTTTTGAAGATTTTTAATTATACTGTTTAGTTAAAGAATCTACATTCAGGAAAGATGGCTAGAAGTTAAAAAATAAAATAGAGAATGAATTGATTGGAATACAATTAAATATAAGTCCTTTGGGCTTTTATTAGTGTATCTAGCATTCAATTATAATTCATTATTATATGGGAACATTTTTGCTTCATTGTAGAATTGAGTCCATTTGGCAATTGATAAGCGTTTTCAATTTTTTACTGAAATTTCAATATGTTGAAAAGTATATTATTTTAAATCATAGACCCTTTGTTTAGCTAATAAAGTTTGGAAGTCTCATAATCTACAAGTTTATCTTTTGAGTACAGAATGTGTTAAGATCTGTAAAAGTAAAGTGGCACAATATCCCATCTCCAGTGTTGTGTGTTGTACATGGTAAACATATGCCAGTAGTTTTTAAAAAGAAGTTTAATCAGAAATGCCGGAATATTAGGATTGTATGTGTTACATCAAGATGGAAAGACATAACTGAGCAAGTCTTTATTTTCTTGCAGACTCTGTCTTAAAGAAGCTGTTGAAAAAATGTGGTGAATAAGAGCTTGCTGTATTTTCAGGGGGGAAAATTGTGGTAAGCATCTTATATTTTACAACAGGCACTGTTGCAGTTTAAGTTCTATTTTTTTCTACAATTTTTAGTTGAATTTGTTATGTTGAAAACTATAATTTTATAAAGTTGGCCATTAATTTGGCAATATTTTCCTCCTCTTTTTAATTTCTTTTAATTCTGAAAGAAATCTACCCAAACCTTCAGGCCAGGAATGCACTGGCCAATTTAATTTGTCAAACCAGCTTCTACTTATTATGCTGTGGCTTCCATAAAGTACTTGGAGCTAAAATCTAAGGCAGGGATATAATAAAGTCTTGCTTCGAATAAGCCAAATTGATTATACCACCATGAAAACTAATAGTTCAATTCAGAGTTAGGAATAGTGATTTTTAATTCTGTAAGAAAAATACATAGAAATGATTTTATTTGGAAAACTTGGCAATGACAGGCCATGGCTGTTTCTTGTTCTAACTTTTTTAATTGGTTTGATTCTTTTAAAATAAGTTTTTATTTTTGCTAGACTGGATGGTGATATATAAAACTCCTTGGAGTTAATCCAGGTAGTTTTATGTTTATTTTTGTCCAGCAGTTTCCAAGTGTACTCACTGAAGAAATTTCTAACTCTATTTTTTTCAAATCAGAAAGTTGGTAATGCATGTGCACTTCAGACTTTCAAGGGATAATTTAAAAGTCTTGCAATATTTGAAATGAAAGCAGGCTCCAAGACGGGGGTATTTAGTGGAGCATGGTTGTTTACTGAAATATGATGTGTGCTATCTGTTGGGGATACTTTGATTTAGATTTGTACAGTGAGCAGGGCACTAGATGGAGTAAATTTACCCTTTCAACCCCATGATGCTTTCCATTGCCACCTCATCCAGAACCAACATGCTAATAGGGGCCACACATTTGAATCTGTTGCTACAGTTTTGAAGCTGAGAGAGTTGAAATGAAAATTTTTCTGTTTGTTCACAATTCACCTTTTTCCATATACTGGTCAAGGTATATGTTTGAAAAGTGTATGTGATTCCTTCCAGCTTTATTTTTGCAAGATATGAATATATGAGCATTCATTTTATTTTTCAAATTATAGTATAAAATAAAGTGAGGTTACAGAATATAAAAAAAAGCTTGGTTTGTGAAATATATTTTACGTAGATTTTACAAACATTGGACTTTATGCCTCAAGCTAAGATAGAGAATTGCCACAATAAGTTTCATGCTGTTCTGAAATATGGTTAATGTGATGCCACTGATATTAAAAGATTAAATGCAGGATATATCCATGTTGCTAAAACATATCATTACCTTAAAAATGGGATATATTTGAATATCTTTATGCATTATTGAATATTCAGACCTGCTAATAAGTTTAGAATTTATGGGAAATATATACATTTTGTGATAAATGCATTCTTATCCCATTGCCTTTCTGTTCCTTTTGCTTTATTTCCTTTTCTTTCCCTTGAAATCTCTTTAGACTATGAATTACAAAGATATAATTCATGTACTTGGTAAATTGTAGAAAGGGACAGAGCATTTTAATAGAACTGGCTATCAATCAGGTTGTCGACTTCAAATGAAGCAAATCCTGGAAAATCATGTGTGCTATTCAATACAGTGGGCTTGAATAATCCCATATTAGTAATCTTTTTTTTTTAATCATTTGCTGATTTATTTACAGTAACACCTTGATTTAATGGAATGGACAGGGGGTATCCATTAAATCTAAAGATCCCTTCTTTTTTTATTTTCCCTTCCCAATGGTTAACTACAGAGAAGAAGGTTCTTTCTTTTGGGGAAGAAAACCACTGAGGAAGACAGCCCACTAAGTGCCATAATAGAGACTGTTGAGGGTCCCTATTCTCTCCAGTTGCTCAATGAGCAAAAAGGCATTAATTGAGGTTGGAGCAGGCTAGGGAAAATGAATTGCCATTGCTGCCCATAGGGCATATCACATTATTTCACTCACTCAGTGTTTCTTCCTAGTATTTTCCCTTCTTCCTCAACCACTGCTCTGGCACTATCCAATCTTTCTAGTGCCTTCCCAGCCTTGACTCAGTGCGACTGCTTCAGCATACATACCCTGCCAGTCTGATATTCCCATTGCTTTCCATCCCTCCCTTCTCCTTACCAGGAAATCAAACATGAAGCATGGAATATTTCACAGGCTTATTTGATCTTCCTTGTGCCTTCCCTTCCTCACTTGGATCTCAAACATAAAGTCTACATGGAAGCATAAAGCACTTTTTAGGGGAACCAGTGACTACTGTCTGGCCTGTGTGTCAAACATATGGCATTTGTCATTTTGAAGAGTGCCAGGAGAGGGAAGCCCCACCTATTCAGAACATAGCAGGGGCCACCTTCATAAGTGGCTGCAGCAAAAGTGTCAGTACACTTCCTCTTTGCTTCTATCTTCAGGCTTCCCAAGGAGGCTTTCAATGGGAACCAAATACCCGGCTCACATAATCAATCAAGAACGGCACTTCCTAGGATGTTGGGCAGGGGTTCCTCAGACTCCAACTCACCCAATGGTTCTCTCTCTCTCTCTCTCTCTCTCTCTCTCCTTCTCTCTCCCCCCCCCCCCCCCGGCCTTTATATAGGGAAGAGGGAGAACTAAAGGAGATGAGGAAGTAGAGGTGGTAGTAGAGGTAGAAATGGTCACCACAAACTCTGTGAGGTTGATTTATCAAAGCAATTTCACTTTCCTAGTTATGTAAGCCCATAAAATCCTTGGCCTCAGGATGTACAATCCCATCACCTGGGATGGGTGGGTACTCATTCTTGCATTTTGGGTAGCTGAAATAGGTCCTATAGCTTTAGACACACAGCAAGTATCCCCTTCCTTGATAAATTGAGCAGGGTCATCAAGAGTGCAGTCAAACCGCAGCCAAACCTTACTATAGTTTATTCCAGACCATCTCAAAGACTTTAAAGGACCTACTGATAGATCTCCCAGCAACCTCCTTGGCTTCAGAGACATAGGAATGACATACCCAAACATCCTGATGATTACATTCTTTTAAAGATGACTCATGAAGTCAATGCTTTAGCAATCAAAGCAACAAAGCAGTGTGTTTGCCTTAAATATGGTTTTATGATCCAAGCAGATGTTGAAGTTCATTCCTGAAGGTCTTGTGGCCAAGACCACCCCCAGTGTCCCAATGCACTCAAGTTCTTAACCAGAGCCATGGCTCCAAATGTCATCAAGTACAGACATGTAGTTCAGGACCTGAAAAGTAGATGCAAAATCAGAGGTAGCCTCCAATGTCTTCAAATATGGCAGAGTTTGGGTGAATTTTTTGACAAGAAACCAAGGACAAAACAGAAGCTCTTCCAGCCACTTGCACAGAAGATAGGACTTGAAGCCCACTAGACACAAACTCTCTCCTTTTGTCTCTTTCATGTCCAGTGTAGAGTCAGAGATATAAAGGGATCCAGAGCCTTTTGGCAATGGTCAAAGTACCAGTCAAAACAACATCAGATAAAGCAACAGCCCAGGAATTATCCTTTTTCTACAAAGGATGCCCCAAACAACAAAAGTTATCAACATCCTCCAATAGGATCCAAACTTCACCAGTTTGCCCAGGACTAGCACTCTGTCACCAAAGGTGTCTTAGTGCTTTGCACAATGTCTTAAGATCAAATAACAGTAATTCAAGATATGCCCCACAATGACTTACGTTTTCCTTCAGGTCACAGGAGATGGAAAAGTACCTACAGATGCTTTAGGCTATCAGTTGTCTTCTTGCCATCAAAGTGAAGCTCAAGGGTGCTGGACATTGATTGGCTGTAAAGATGACATACATTTCCTGGACCTGGAAACAATCAGTCCAGCGCTCTGAATTTGATCTTTATTATGAATTTGGTCTTTACTATGTCACCATCATGTGCTAGTTCTGAAAGAAACCACACAGACTAAGGACTCATGACATGCCTCACTTCTTCATGGGGAGGGCTTGAAGGATACTGTAATAGACAAAGTCCCATCTCCTATCTCTTTTGGCAGCGTAGATCTTGGAAATTGGAGCCTAGATCCACAGGTGTTCCAGGATATGACTGCAAGGTTCAGCAATCCTTCTGTGATGGAATGTATCTATGAGGAGGAGAGTGATGTGGGAGATCGAGGCTATCAGGAAGGAGGGGGTGCATTCCAGGAGGGGGCAAGAGGTAGCATAGTCCACAGGGGGAGGATGAGAAGAGTAAGAGATTCAGGATAGCCTCTCCCTAGAATCTCCCAGGGTATATCCACTAGTTGCTATAGTACAGATTTAGTTTGGCAAGATTCTGCCTATAAGGTGTAAGCAAATAAAGGAGCTGGACTGGACTGGAGTGTTTCATTGTTGTTCTTGGGCTGGGCCTGACACTTTCATAGAATTCTTCGGATTACCAGCCAGCAAGCTCCAATTCATTTTCCTGCTTCCTATGGAAAAAGAGTTGCCTGAATATTCATATGACGTAAGGGTCTTTAGCTTTCCTATGACTCCTCTGGCAGACTCTCATTTTGCGGCAAGTGCAAATGGAAAAGTCTGAAGTCATCATGATAGTTCCCAGTTGGCCCAGAAAATCTTGATGCGTAGAGCTGGAGCAGCTGGCCATGAATACTCCATGGGCTCTTCCCATCAGACCTGGCTTCTTTAGACAGGGAGGCCAATTTTATCCAGCCCCAAGATGGCTATAGATGCCTCCCTGGAGGGTGAGCATGGCAGACCTCAATTTCCTTTTGTATGAATACTGCCATGCAGGGCAACATATTGTCCTCACTCCGTTTGTGAGGCATTACAAGTTTATTGGTTTCATCCAAAGCTTGCTTCAGCTGATTTAATGGGCAGTAAGAATAACCCTGAGGGACAGGAAGAAGATCCACAACCAAGACAGTGGTCACACAAAAGAACTTTGAGTCTGAGGCAGAAATGTATTAGCATGTATAACTTGGTTTCTTAATCTGGTCTATCTTGAAGGGCTGACAACTGACAAAGCCTACAACAAATAATGGCTCTTTTCAATGCCTATGCTTAGTTTCTGCCATTACCAATGTGCTTGGCTTTAAAAGTGGCATATCCAAAAAGCAGCCCCCTCCCCTGGCCCCAGTCTTCTCAGTATCTTCTATTATACTCCTCACCCAGTTCCAGGCAGCTTCTACATTCTCTTTCTTTATATCTACTTTCCTTTCATTCTGTTGGGAGATTAATTTATCTTCTAATTTTTTCATACAACTCATACTTCTCTCCCTGCAGTCATTCTACTTTCACCTTATTCTTTTTCCCCTTCCACATTGAGTTTCTCCTATTGTATATCCATTCTTGACCCTGCCAAGAAATAGTCTTGTCTCTTATTCAGAACCTTTCTGCACCCCTGTATCTTCACTAATTCTCTCAATTCATTCATAATAAATAATTATAGGAGGCATGATTTATCTTTTGGTTTAGCTATCCCGGACTAGAACATGAATGCTGCAAATGCCTGTGTTCTAAGATAATGTTGAATTCCTTCAGGCTTGCGGCAAAGTGACTGAGCTGATACTGTTTTCCTGTGATCCCAAGAATTTCAGATATCTTGAGAAGACATTTTGCACAAAACTGATAGTGTATGCTCTGCTTCTGTTGCAAAGTTATTTCCCACATAGGTTTTGAATTTTCAGCTGTATGTAAAATAACAGGAATAATCCCTTGCCTGCTTATGGGACAGCTGCAGAGACTATTCTACTGTTAAAGAACACTGCACAGTACAGTCTCTAAATTCAGGGACTGGGATAGAGGCTGTCTGAATGCAGACATATGTGCCAGTCTTGTTCCTTCGTCAGTAACTTGATTGCTTTAAACCCCATGGGTAATTAACATGATTGTTACCCTGTATATGTAGATAATCAATTAAATTGAATGCCACCGGCATGAAGAAAAGGTCAAAGCAGTCTTTCACAAACCTAAATGGCTTTGCAAAACTAACTTTTTAATGTGCTTGTGCAATGTGATGTTTGAAATCTATATTTGTCTGTTCTTCTAGTTTGATGATATTAAATCACTTTAACATTTAAAAAAAGTTGCAAAGATTTTGAGAACTCTTTTGACTAAAAAAGACATCATAACAAGAGTGTTATTAGTGAACTTTAGCAAGACATTACAGTTCTAAAAGCAATAGTGGAATTTGGGAGCCTGAAACAGAAGTCGCTTTTGAGAGGTCTGAAAATGTTTTTAAGCATTTGTTACTTGCAAACAGTAACAGTAGAATGCAGCTGTTTTTTGCTACTGTTGTTCCTTCAACAAACACTGTAGCACTGCTGCCTATTCACATCAAGTCCTCTGTGACTATCATTTATTTTCTCAGGATGTCTCTTCAGTTCCCTGAAACCTCTGGCTATAATCAGAATTTTTAAGGAATGTACAAAGAATGTGAGAGGATACATCATAGTTCATATTAAGATAGAATGTTTGTATTTTGTGAACCGTAAGGCAAAGATTTCCTCTAGTAAAGCTTGACTTATTGACAGGTTTTCTTGGCAACACTTGTCGTTACCTTATAAGATTTGTTCATTTTCTTCCTTCCTCCTTAATATTCCACATGATCTCCCATCCCGGTATGTGTCCAGATCTATTTAACATTTTTCAGACTAACTGAGGAGGCTGTGTGCTGCTGTTTCTGTTACTCGATGATCTTGCAGATCACTTGGACCCACTCTAAAATATAATACAAATATTTGTAGTTTATTCTAAAACCAGTACCGCAGTCATGTTTGGATAATGGATTGAGTGCTATAATTGCATAATTTTATTTTTATTATAAAGACTGGGGGAAATCAGCGTTCACGAATATGAATCCTTGAATAAACTGGAAACAGCAAAATACCTACAGGTTCAGGACTTGCTGCTTATCAGTATTAAGAAAAGGTTGGGGGATTGTGAGGCCCTTATAAAACTCAAAGTGCCATGACTGAAAGATTGGCTAAAGAATCTCTCTTTAGGTGTACTTCCTACCTTGCTTATTTTTTGTCAATTTCCCCTTTGTTGCCAGCCTCTGCTACTGATTCTCTCATTGCTCCCGTAGTTCATTTCACTTTCTTTATTCTGATCCTTCTTGCCTTTTTTTTCCTTTAAGCAAGCCTTGACTGTTTTTACAGAGGGATAGGCACATTAGCTGCACACTCTATCGCTGCATCACACTGCATGCCACATCACTATTAAATCACCTGCGCAAAAAAGTCCAAAACAGTTTTTCTTGATAGTAACGCTCTTGCCCACCATGCACAAGCATGGTTCTTTGCAGTGTTACATTTCATTTTTACCTTATCATCTTTATAACTCTCCAGCAGAAATTGCCTGTACTACTCAACTAGTTATTGTCATTCTGATTATTACAAGTTATTCTTTTTTTAAGTCAACGAATTATTATGTCATTGATTTGAATGTTTTCTCAGGCAAAATAGGGCAATCCCAGTAACTTTGCAGCAATGTATTTATTTCTTTGCTATATATAACTTAAATGGGGTGTGGTGAATCAAAAAGAATCTCGCAAGCTGGTTAGTATAATTCATCGTTATTGGTACACATTCATTATAGTAAAGCAACATATCTGCCTCATAAAACTTGCCACAACTATTTTGGAGCACTGTTCCTTTGAAAATCTGCATTTCAGACAGCCACAATTACATTTCTGCACAGATGTACCTTCTCTATGGTCTTTTTCAGTCTGTGTGCTGTGACTAACTTAAATCCAGTGCCTCTTTGCAGTTTTTCACTTTGTCTCCTGTTCAGAATTAGCCATGCTTAAGTCCACTACGATAACTTAGTTTATCATGTTTAACCAAGCATTTAATAGTGGCATTGATTTTTTTGCTTCGCTTATAAACACCTTTGATTTCCCCCCTTTTTTTCTTCTTTTAGCTTCCTTTAACCTGTTCCATACTCAGTCAGCACGTATACTTACAAATTCTGTTTACACTCTCACTTTGACCTTTCTAAATCTATGCTGTTTGCCAGCACAAATCTTTCCTTCCTTGTTCCAATTTTCCTAAAGCTCTCTCAAAATTAAATTGGAACAAGAATGCTTATTTTTTTATTAAGATACTTGTGGAAAAGTATATAAAACAACATAGGTACAATGAAAAGCTTTTACTCTGAAAGCAGATAATTTTAAAATAATGGTTAATTATCAAATTCACTAACTGCTTATTTGCACGACTACTTCTCTTTCATGGAAAAACTGGATGCATTTTTTAAAACGTTCTGCACCTGATTTGTCTTTCTCAAACTTAGCTCTTTTACATCTTTAGCTTCCTCGGATCCAGCTCTTTTACTTTTAAGTTACATACTGCCTTCTCACTTTTACCTTGCACTTTTATTATCAGATAAATTACCAAACATAGTATATATATACTGAGTAAGATAAATTCTGTGGTACTTTCAGTATAGTATGTGTGTGTCGGTGCACTTTTGCTAACATATATTACTACAATGATAGTGAGCTATTAATATGAAAGTCTTGTTAGCATCTAGTGTGAAATGTATAATAAGAACCTGATTTACAGTTGAAAGATTTTAGAGACAGGACCCAAAACAAGTTATCTGGCCTTAAAATTTGTCTCACTGAGTTCAGTCTTTATACCTGGTATAAAATTAATCCCAACCAACTCAATTTATGTTAAAATAGAATTCTTTTTACATTATAAAATCCCTAGTATGAATATAAGATTATAATACTTTTACTGTAAAACGTACAGTAAGCTTCGAAAAATAAATTCATAAATCTGCAAATCATACAGTACTAGGAATTCTTTATTCAGTTAGCTTCAAATACCCCTAAACTTTCCAGAAAAACTTTTTATTTTTCTAGTAGAGTGGAAAGAACAACAACTATAGAAACTCCTCAGTTTTTGCATATACTTGGTCAATATTCATTTCTGTCCATCTGTGGGTAGCAGGATTTTAAAAGATTACTGCCCAAGGTCAATTAGGCAAACTTGCTAGTTGAGATGTATCATAATGGTCGATTTGTCTGCCTTTGTGTAATTCAGCTGTTACTTGTTTATCCTGGCATCTTGTAATTCATCCGGTTGTGATCCTCTCCTAACACCTCATTCATCTGAGTGTGATTCAGCCTCCTAGCCTCTGGATTTCACCCAAGTTACAAAACTAGGTTTGAAATAGAACTATCTGGGTTCATAGCAGACACAGGTGAAATATACTTTAGTGATGAAAGCAGAATTCAGGACAGAGAAAATGGAACAAACTCTTGATAGGAATATGATATAGATGCAGGCAGTGAACTTCAGACTTTCAGGATCTCTTTATGTATAATAGCAGAGTTAAAGTCCACCACCATTCAATCCAAAAATTTGTTTTCAGTATCAGAAATGAACAAAACACAATTATACACAAAAATCTATCTCTTCTTTTTTCATTTCAGCATTATAATTTAGAACTTGGAGGGTCAGAACATTGCTGCTAAATTACTGCCCAAATCAATTAGATCTACTAATAGATCCAGATCAACTAACGGACCCTTCTGCCTTGGAGGATAGCTTCTTACATTGAACTGTTTAACTGTTTTTGTAGCTTTCCAGTTGTTTCAGCTTAGTGTGTAATTTGGTGCATAAGCCTATCATTTAAGGAAAAAAATTGGGTGGGAGAGCTGGAGCTCTTACGTATGCCTGCTTGCTGGGAGTTGGTTGAAGACAACTTCATGCATTCCTGTTCTCCAGAAATGGTGGGCAGCTCATGCTTGGATAAGCTGGACGTTTGGATCTGCTGGACGTTATGGGAGAAGGGTAGCGTGTCACGCAGACCGGATCAGTTAATCCAGCCAGTTAAACCAAAGGCCATTAGATTTAGCTTCAAACAGTGCTTGATCTATTGGGTTAAATTAATTTCCCCAGTCAAATGGTTCACCCAAATGTCTGAGTGTTAAACACGCTCGTCTCCATCTGCAGCAGAGATGATTGTTTTCTCTAGGTACTTTGTGATTATTTCAGCTTTCACATTTCTTCTGCAGCGCATGGAGTGAAAAGGGGCCAAAACCAGACTGCTTTTTTTCAGTCCATTGAAAGCAGGGACAGCAAGTGGGAAAGAAAGAAAAGTGAGTTGGGTTGGCTGGGGAGATTAAAAGAAACAAAAAACAGCCAAACTGATCAGTCATCCTGGCTCAAGGGCTGCCAGTACATAGAAGTGAGATTGCTGTGTTAGCAATTGTATTGTATTGTATAGTATCGTACGCAAACATGTCCATTGCCCATTCCTGTGTGGGTTTACTAATTCCATTGTGTTCCGCTGCATATGTTCTGATATGTTAGCTGTACACGTAGTTACTGTTGCCTTATTTTCTCTCGTTTTCTGTTTGAATGTCTGTCCTTCCAGCATTTTGAAGCACCTCAACTTGCCTTTCAGGCTCTTAGGAATACCAGTGTGGAGTACACACAGTTATTTCAATGTTGTCCTACTCTGGATGCAAAAGTTACGATACCTGTACAAAGTTTTTGATCCTGTTTCAGAGAATGGGGAAAGCCTATATATTTAGACTCTGCAGTGTATTTGAAAGAGTCTACAAGGTTTTTGCTCACCATCTGGGCTGCTACATCTAACCAAGACAGCCTGAGCTAGTGCAGTACTTATTTCCTTCAGCAGTTATTCACTGCCACCACCCTCTTTTCTTCTCTCCAGTCAGCATGATAGGAACAAGGCCAAAAAATGCACGCAAAAAACTGCCTTCCAGCTTCTGCTACTTGAGAAATACAAGAGCATCTTAGGCCATTATCTGATACTCAGTCTAATAATGTCTAGGTCTATTGAAATAAGTTACTAGATTAAAAACCCAGGAGACATAAACTGGCAGTAAACATGTTTGTTTAACATAGTGCTTAGATATATTAGGAACACATAAGAGCAACAAACATGGACAGGTATTAGGCTTAAAGAAAAAGAATTAGGATTCACCAAACAGAAGAACAATGCTGAGGCCATCCAAAGTGGAGTTTAAGCCCCACAGAAAAATAGATTGGAAGGAAACCAGCTATTTGCCTTACACACATGTAAAAGAAAATCAAACCCTTAATGCTACTCTAAGCACTTAGTGTACCTAGCAGCCTGGATTAGATAAAAATCTTTCCTGAGTTTTAAAAGATTTTATGCCACAACTCAGATTCTTTTCCTTGCTCACAGCCACCTGCTGTTGGGAATTAAAAAAAAAAAAAAGCCTCTAGCAAACTTGTCTCTTGCTACTTAACTCGAGGTAGAAAGGGTTGGCTATGGGTATACTGCTGATCTAATGGTGGTTCTCTAGAGTTTATACTGCTAGAAGTGCTTGCAGTAGAGAAGCTTTGCAGAACATGTTAGTGAACTCAACCCTTCTCAACGTGTTCAAACAGCTGTACCCCCTGGAAGACTCACGAGGCAGCTTCAGAGATTGTCTTCAGCTGTTTGCACATTTGTTGCATGTACACTTGCTTCCCTGGCACACACATGCAGGCAACTGGGGACAACCTTTGAAGCATCCATGCAAGCCTTCACACGACATGGCTGCCCCACACTTTGCAGAGGAGATGTTTCAGTTATGCTAAAGAAGCTTTACAGAGCCTGCCTTTTGCATGCTTTATGCAGCCGTACTACGCATGTGCAGTAAGCATATCTTCCACCTCTTCTAAAGTAAATACAATGCCCATTCAATTAGACTTTCTTTAAACATACCAAAGTCTATGGGAGCGTTCTCTAAATTTGGCATCTGCCGGATATATTGGGACTACAACTCCAGAATTCCCAGCCAAGGATCATACTGACTGGCAGTTGTTGGAGTTGCAGCTCCAATTCTACCAAGGGATGAGTGGTTTATAGGTTGATAAAGTATTATGTTTGTTAACATTCCCTCTCAAGTTTCTAAGTAACCAACCCTACATATTTTATACAGAGATAAATAAATAGTTGGCATTTAAAAAAAAATCTTCCCAATACCTCTTGACAAACATTCATAATAATACTTTTACCTTGAAGTAACCGTTTTTAAATTATTATGAGGAGGAAGGCAAAATGGAATTTGGCAAACTTGCTAACTTACGTAGAATAATGTGATGGGCTTCCTTCCTCTTTCTCACGCTTAAATGTAACGTGAGCATTACTTTTTCACATGCAAGGTAAGGCTAATTTGCTTAATTTGAACCAAAGGGATCCCACATCCTTCCTGTGCCCTTCAAATAATTTTAAAAGGCTGTTCAGAAAAAAAGAACAGATGCACGAGTATGTATCACTTACCATTAGAGATGGCACAATGACTCCGAACAAACCAAAGAAAAAAGGGCCTATGCAGAAGATAAGGAGAGATGGACACTCTTCTGTTTACTTTTTCTTTCTGCAACAACTTAAAAAACATTTTTAAGAAAAGCGTAGTGAACACGCTAAAGACTATCTGCTATTATGACAGTTATCAAGGAGCTAGGAACATTTTTCTTTACGTAGATATATCTTTTTTAAAAAAAGAATATACTACTATTGGGGGGGGGGTTGGGAATACATGTTATAAATAAAAACAGATTTAAAAACCCAACACCTCAGACTGTTAAATCTCAGTGCTGCAATTTCTGTCTTGTATGCCAAATGTTTGATTTTTTGAAGGAGTCAATTACTGTGATGCTTAAGTTTGTGAACCCTTTTGAATGTTCAATGTTTCTGCATAAATATGACCTAAAACATGACCTGTTTTCCATACAAGTCCTAAAACTAGATAAAGAGAACACAGTTAAACAAATGAAACAAAAACATTATACTTGTTCATTTATTTATTGAAGAAAATTATCCAAAGCTATCTATTTGTGACAAACGTATGTGAATCTTTGCTTTCAGTAACTGGTGTCAGGGGAAAAACCTCATTAAACACGGGAGACAGACACACCAGAACATAAGTCACTTCAAAGTTCTAAAAGCTTTATTAAATGTTAGTTCAATAAGCAAATAAAATTCAACCAATAGCATACAAAATACTCACTTAGATTCACATTGCAATGAGGACCAGCATGAGCAAGCGGTCAGGTGAGACAGCTTAGCCGTGTGGCCTCGACCCCTTTGTTGCAATCCTTTTTATCCTCAAAAACTGCAGACCACAGACATGACTCCCAGGATTTGCAACTGAATCATAACATCCTTGGTGCTAATTTTACCATACTTCCCTGTTCCATTGTTCCTGTCACACTCCTCCTATTAGCACTCTATTTTCCAGCTTCCTGTCCATGACTGAAAACTTTAGTCCACATGGCAATTTTATTTATTGCTCTATAAGCTTGTTTTATTTGTATGTTACAATTAACAAAAGCCTTAAGTATTAATACATCAGGTTTTTTCCTCTCACACTGGGCTGTCCCTCTTGGACAGCAATAACCGCAACTGAATATTTCCAATAATTGTTGATCAGTCCTGCACATTGGCTAGGAGGAATTTTAGCCCATTCCTCCTTACAGAACAGCTTCAACTCAGGGATGTTGGTGGGCTTCCTCACATGAACTGCCCACTTCAGGTCCTTCCACAGCATTTCTGTAGGATTACGGTCAGGATTTTGACTTGGCCATTCCAAAACATTAACTTTCTTCTGCCTTAACCATTCTTTCTTTGTACGACATATATGTGTTTTGAGTTGTTGTTTTGCTGCGTGACCCACTTTCTCTTAAGCTTCAATTCATGGACAGATTCCCTGACTTTTTCTTGTAAAATTTGCTGGTACAATTCAGTATTCATAGTTCGATCACTGATGGCCAGCTGTCCTGGACCAGAGGCAGCAAAGCAGGCCCATACCATGATACTGCCACCACCGTGTTTCCCAGATGGGATAAGGTTCTTATGTTAGAATGCAGTTTTTGCCTTTCGCCAAACATAATGCTTTTCATTCAATCTAAAAAGTTCTATTTTGGTCTCATCCATCCATAAAACATTCTTCCAATAGCCTTCTGGCTTATCCACATACTATTTCTCAAACTGTAGACTTTTTTTTGAAGAGTAGTGGCTTTCTCCTTGCAACCCTGCCATACACAAATATGTAGCTTTGGATCATTTTCCTCAATAAATACCGTATTTTTCCGTCAGTAAGACGCCCCCCTGTACAAGACAACCCCCACTTTTCCAACCCAAAATTAAGAAATCAATATTTTAAAGATAGTGCAGAACACATTTTTATTTAGTAATTAGGTAACATTGACCTGATACACTCGGTGGGAGGAGGTCCAAACCGTCTCTCTGCAGCTCTATTTCCACGCTCTTTTGCATAACTGATTACATTCAATCACGAGTGAAACTGCCAATAGCTTGTCTCTGCAAACAGACTTCCTCCATTTGGTTTGTTCAGCATCAGCTGACGTCAGTTACATCAGGCTCGTGATTGGAGGAAGTCTGTTTGGGAGACAAGCTATTTCACTCGTGATTGGAGGCTAGCAACAGGAGGAAGCCTCTCTGCAGAAACAAAGTATGGGCAGTTTGGAACCGCGCGATTCTCGGCTGACTTCCTTGAATAAGATGCCCTTCAATTTTTAGCGTAAGGATTTTAGAAAAAAGTATCATCTTATAGTCGGAAAAATATGATAAATGAACAAGTATAATGTTTTTGATTCATTTGTTTAATTGGGTTCTCTTTATCTAGTTTTAGGAAGTGTGTGGAAAACAGATAATGTTTTAGGTCATATTTATGCAGAAATATTGAAAATTCAAACAAGTTCACAAACTTTTAAGTGCCACTGTATATAAGTGTGTAGTTCCCAAAGTGAAAATATAAATATTTTTAAAATATGTCTTGTTTTCAAAAACATGTAAGTTAACCCCTTGTAGCAATATAGAGAAGGTGTAGGCTAGATTACTAGCATCAGTCATTATCATGCTACATGCAGTATTCTCTGCTAACATAAGGGCTGTTTTGCACATTTTGCCCAGTATGCTATAAGCGCAACCACAGCTCAGTTTTACCCCAAACATTCTCATACTGTTCTATTCAAGCTAACATTTGCCTTCTAGAGATTGCACATTGTTATTTGCATCCACAAACATGGAGATATGTGCAGTGCACTGACATAACGAGGAGGTACATATTTTACCCTTCTGATATTTTTGTGCCCTCTTCCTGTTCTTCACAAAGAAGGAATATTTCAAAGAAATATCATCCTGTCTATTTTTTCACCACATATGAGCAATTACATGGATTATTAGAGAGGGCTACAATGCTGTCACCTACCACCCAGTGAATTAATTTTCAGTACATTTTGCGGTTACAGTCTATGCATGTATAATATATTTCCCTCAATGTATTCCTTGCCTTGATTACCTTTAAGTTATTAATAATCAAACTACTGTGGGTACAAAGGCAATTTGTAACCCACCAAAGCCCCTTGTTTACATCTGCTACATGTAAGTACTGTGTGTGTTTTAAAAAGTTGTGCAGTCTTTCAGATTCAGTTCCCTAGAAGTGCTTCAGAGCATGTGGGCAACATGAATGTAACACCTCTTTGCAACTTTTTAAAATAACTGTATCTTTTCCTGGGATCACATGGAAGCTGCAGAGGGTAGCCACATGATTCCTGGAAAAAACACAGTTGCTCTAAAGAGTTACAGACTGGAGCATATTCCCGCACATTTGGAAGCATCTTTTTGGAACTGAATCCAAAGCATTTTCCACCCCTACTTAATATTCAAAATAGTGTTCATAAATGTTCTGATATTGAATTAAGGAAAACGTTTGAAATTGTAGTTAAATTCTCAGTATTATCCAAAGGCATCTAACACTAGGTTATGGGCTTGGTATAAACTTATATTAAGATGATTTTGTAGGATAATGATGTAACTATAAATTATTTTTAAAAATCAAATACGTGACAAGCAAATTCATTCATTTAATTCAGAAAAAGATGTGACAAGTGTGTGGATATATTATGCTAAATGTGTGCTTTTATGTCATTAAAATAATATATTTCAGATAGCGTACATTTAATTTATAGATAAATACTATGCAGTGCTCTAATTTACATTAGGGTATTGTCCTCTACTTTCCTCTCCTTTTTTCCCTACACCCATCAATAAATAGATGATTTCTGTATTACGATATGCCAGTGTTTCTCAACCTTGGCAACTTTAAGACGTGTGAACATCAACTCCCAGAATTCCCCAGCCACCAGTTTGTGTTACTCTCCACAACACAAACTGGTATGGGAAGGCTCCTCAGCAAATATTACAGAACTGAGTTCTTTAAAACCAACAGTTTGAAGAAAAAAATTGTATTTGCCAAAAAGTCCCATAAACATAAATGGATTCTTGATGGCAGTGCAATAGAAGAAGTTCATTTAAGTATCTGGGTATTCATTTCTCACGGTCTGTGTCCTTAAAAGCTCATATATCATATGGAAAGATAACAGCTATAAAATCTATGAAGCTTGCTGTTCCTCCCCCCCCCCATCCAGGGGAACATCTAGTGATACCTACAGTAAAGCTCTTCCAAAATATATATATGCGTGTGTGTGTGTGTGTGTGTGTGTGTATTTTTGCTGTTACTGTGTGATGTGGAGATCTTTGGATTGGGAAAAATGAATAAATTGGAAGTAATTAAGAATAAATGTAGATGTACCATCCTAGATTTCCTGCTAGGCCTTGGTGAGAATGGAAATGGGCTTTCCAGCATTACTGTCACAGAATCAAGGCAATCCTCTTCTTTTATGAAAGATTAATATTTATTTATTTGTTTGTTTAATTAATTAATTAATTTGTATACCGCCTGACTTCCCATGACTGTGGGTGCTTGATATACTTGATATTCTAGAATTGTACTTATTTAAACAGTGCTGGAGAGAAAACCTTACAAGTCATTGTTGGGATTGGGATTGTTTATAGTATTTTTAAAGTTACTCTCTTTCAGTAGAACAAGTGTACAGCTCAAGCTGTAAGGTTAATTTAAAGGAATGATTGTTTTCAGTTTTCAGCGGAATATTCAGAATGGTTCTATGTGATTAAATTGCATGAAGGGATGTCAGCATGTTTACAGATTCTGACAAACCCATCTTTGAGAAAGCTTTAACTGACCTTCACTTTCAATCAATATCTTCACATATGGGTGTGGAAGGTGCAGAGAGATACTGATGTTGGGATCTCTCTGTATTGGTGAAGCATTTCAGGTTGAAGATTTAATTCCTTACATGCTGAATTGTAAATTATAAGGCTCCCAGAATCCATTTTATTTATCCATTGATGTGTTGATGGTCCTGGGATTCCTGTAATTAAATAATCTGCTTTTTGTTGGCAGATTTAGATCACAGAATCTAAACCCCCCCAAAAGTGGCAAGATATGCAGTAGCAGTAAAAATGATTAGCACTAGACCCATGGAAATTGTAGCAATTAATTGTAAAGGGGATGAATTGTTTTAAATAACATATTTCTTGCTGCTGTATGTATTTATACATGAAGGACTTGTTGGTGGAGTGATCCAAATGTTTTATGAATTTTAAATGTATGAATCTAAGAGACTTGTGGCTGAAATATGTCTCGTGTTGTTCTTTTGCTAAACCATTTGGTTGCTATAAATACAATGAAAGGTAGTATAATTTTGACTAAAAAAGAAATCAAGTCTTTGCCATGGTAGAGGCCACATTATACCCTTCCAATTGTGCCAATAATGGTTTTTAAACTTGATCACTTAGATTCCATAGAGAAATAGAAGTCAAAATGAATGCCCAGTAAGTAATAATAATTAATAATTTGCTATAAACCATACAAAAATTAAATAAGAAACTAAAACAAAATCCCAAAACACATCTTCAGAGTCTTCCAGATGAGATGGCCTGTAAATAACAGGAACTCTCCCCTCCAAAGCCCAGGTGACCCATCTCCCTCTAAATATACATATAGAAAAAAAATGTTAAATATATAAAAAGAGTGCTACTTCTTTGCTTCAAATAATCCCAGCTGAATATAATTCTCTGCAACCTCTAGTATAGATTTTAAAAGCTTCCTACTGGAATCCTGAGATAAACAACAAGAACAACAATCTGGAAAAGTGGGGGTGAAGGAAGAGAATCCCTTTTTGTTGCCACACTAGGTTTATTTGAATAAACCTACTTCTGAACCATTTGTGGGAACAGACCTGAAAAAATAATAAACTGCATTCCATTTGAGAGAGCTTCCTTGCCAATACGTCCAAGTTTATTATATTATAATACTATTATAGATCTTTAAAATGTCACCACAATAGAACTGGCTTTCTGTACTGTATAGTACAGAAACGTATACAATAAGTAATTTCAAATTCCAGCTTGTATGCTGGCTGCAGTGAAATAAATCTGATGCCTTTAAGGAATGCAATTAGGATCTGATTTCTCCTTAAAGGCTCCTATAGCCTGGTCTTGTTCAGTGTTGTATGGAATATTTAAAAATCATAAATTATTTCTGCAAAATAAAGTCAGGTCATCTTGAATATCTTTATTTTCCACACTTGTGGAAAATGTCTGTGGTATGTTGTTTATCAGAATTTTCAAACTTTGTGATTCTTGTTCCATGTGAAACAATCACTACAATTTTTATCTCTGGCATTTTGTTACCTAAATGATCAAGTCACTGCTTAATCTCCAAGAAAAATTGTTTCACCATTTCCATTGTGGTTTCTATGTGCATAAATTCAGTTATTTTAAAAGATACAAATCATGGGGGAAAGCTTTTAAGCTGATCAACAACTGCACCTAATTTGCTTTCTGTGTGGCTTTTCCAGTTGCTTTCTCTTCAGGTCAGGAATAAATTCAGTTTTAGGTTGTTCTTCAGATGAGGACTGGGGTGATTGTTGCTTGGTCTTTTTGACTTGAGGCCCATAATTTATCACCATCAAAGTAATTTAAATGAAGAAGGACAAAAGGAGTTTTCCACTTACTGAGTAAGCAACAAAGCAGTCAAGAGATATATCCTTAACCTCACAGAGGACGAAGATTTTAAATTCAACAATGCCAAGAAGTACTCTATTTTAAATTGATTTTAAGTAGCGAGATATATTCTTCCTGAGAATAAGAAATCAAATTGAAATTGAAGTCCTGATGATGTACTTACGTTTAGACTTCTTCCTTGTTTAATTACCATGAAGTAATAATGCTGGAAACACTATAAATTATTTCTATTTAGCTTTAAATATGCCTTTGCAAATTTGTGTTGAATATTGTTGTTGTTGTTTAGTCGTTAAGTCGTGTCCGACTCTTCGTGACCCCATGAACGATATTGCGCCAGGCCTTCCTGTCCTTCACAGCCTCCCTGAGTTTGCTCAGTTTCATGCTCATTGCTTCAGTGATGCTATCTAACCATCTCATCCTCTGCCGTCCTCTTCTCCTTTTGCCTTCAATCTTTCCCAGCATCAGGGTCTTCTCCAAAGAGATCTCTCTTCGCATTAGGTGACCAAAGTATCTGAGCTTGAGCTTCATTATCGATCCTTCCAATGAGCAATCAGGGTTGATTTCCTTTAAGATTGACTGGTTTGACCTCCTAGCAGTCCAGGGGACTCTCAAGAGTCTTCTCCAGCACCACAGTTCAAAGGCATCAATTCTTCGGCGCTCAGCCTTCTTTATGGTCCAGCTCTCACAGCCATACATTACTACTGGAAAAACCATAGCTTTGACTATGCGGATCTTTGTCGGCAAGGTGACGTCTCTGCTGTTTAATATGCTATCTAGGCTTGCCATAGCTTTCCTCCCAAGGAGCAAGCGTCTTTTAATTTCATGGCTGCAGTCTCCGTCTGCAGTGATCTTGGAGCCCAAATAAATGAAGTCTGTTACTGCTTCCATTTCTACCCCTTCTATTTGCCAGGAATTGATGGGTCCAGATGCCATGATCTTAGTTTTTTAATGTTGAGTTTCAAGCCAGCTTTCGCACTCTCCTCTTTCACCCTCATCAAGAGGCTCTTTAGTTCTTCTTCACTTTCTGCCATTAGGGTGGTATCGTCCGCATATCTGAGGTTGTTGATGATTCTCCCTGCAATCTTAATTCCGGCTTGTGATTCTTCCAGCCTGGCATTTCTCATGATGTACTCTGCATATAGGTTAAATAAGCAGGGTGACAGTATACAGCCTTGTCGTACACCTTTCCCTATTTTGAACCAATCGGTTGTGTTGAATATTGGTCCTTCGCAAATGTCTTCTTAGTTTATCGTTTAAATGTACATTACAGTGTCGTTTGTACAGAATGCTATTTTAATGATTGTAACAAAGTTAGCTTTATAAAATGAAACAATAAGGTCACTCTTCCAGAACACATGACTCTTGACTATCTGAATAGTCTTCATCAGAAAGTCAGAAATGATCTTCTATTAAGGAGAATCATTCTAAATAATATGGCCACTTTGCAATATTAGCTCTACCTTTTTGTGCCAGACAGTGATTTTCATCAGGAAACCAGTGCTCCACTCCAGATCAGAATTTTGACCAGGGTGAAGTCCCATATGGCTGTTATCTCAATTGAAGCTGTTTTTTAAAGGGAAACTTAATATAGTAGTTAATTTCCAACACTCATGCATTAGTGAAGCATTTTTCATTCAAGATTTGCAATTTCTATAAATCCTAGATTGGCAAATATTTCAATACAAGGTGCGCACTCCAGATAGAGGAAGAAAAAATGGGATCAGCATAAGACAGCTATAGTTTTTCATTACTTTGGATAATATTCCTGTACATTTTTTTAAATGCACCTTCCATATCTGATAAATAGTGTTGTCGTGTACATAATAGCTATTGTTCAGAATTGCCCTGTGAAGCAAATACCACATCATAAGAAAACATGAAAAGGAAGGTGGCCATAGAAAGCAAGTTTTTGTAGTGTGCAATGGAAAAATATAGGTACCAGAATCACTGATGACTTCCACTACATTTTTATATTTCTGCTGTAAAGGAAAGAACAAAAATGTACAGTTTTGTTTAATAATTTAGATATGCCACAAGTTTTTTCAGAAATGTATTTTTAATTAACAACTAAATGTAAGCAGGTGGTAGATATCATCAATATATACATGTTAAGGTTTTGCAATTTTAAGTTCTGTATGTGTACAGTATTGAGCATGCATTGTTTTAAGCAACTGCTGTTTGAATATGTAATTAAAATTACGTAAGTGGAACAGGCTGCCACATGAAGTAGTTAGTTCTCTTTCATTGGAGGTCTTCAAAGAGTGGTTGGGTCAGAGATCTAGTGGATCCTTCACTGAGCAGGGAGTTGGATTGGATAACCTCTAAATCCCTTCCAATTCTATGATCTATCCTACTACCACCACCCCAAAAATCATTATTTTCCAAGAACATATTCTCTGGTCATTAGATAAATTTGTGTAGTGTGGCTGGTTATCACATCATACAAATTCTACAACTGCTTTCCATGTACCAAATCTGGTTACTAGCTGAAACTTTTTAATTTCAGAAATGAGGGAACAATCATTGTAGGTTCCTTTGCTAAAATATTTCTTCATAGCACCTACCTAATTATCTGCAACCATTTTATTTTAATACTATAACTTAAAGTTTTCTGCCCACTCTCCTAGACCTACCATTAGTCAAAGTAAAGGAAATTGCCCCATGCAGCACTGAGCCTTCCAGCTCTTTGTCTTGGGTAAATTAACAGAGGTAGGTAAATCGTAAGGCCTCATGGGGCCCTCTAAACTAGCCTGCACTGCAGTGCAGATTTTATCCCATCATTGAATCTGGAGGAGAGCCAGTCTGGTCTAATGGTTAAGGCATCAGGCTAGAAACCAGGAGACTGTGAGTCCTAGTCCCACCTTAGGCCTGAAAGCCAGCTGGGTGACCTTGGGCCAGTCACTCTCTCTCAGCCCACGATGTCAGGCTGGGGTGACAAGCCGGTCAGTCAATTTCTGTCACAACCAATGAATCAACATTCGGTTCATCCAAAAAAAGTGGACCCTGCACCTGTGGGAAAAATGCTAGAAGAAAAACAGTCTTGAAATAAGGCGCAGATACATATTCTATATGTGAAACAACTAAGCAGGATCCTCTGTTCTGCTAGAGTAGAATCTCACTTTGAAATTCTAACAGTTTCAGGACTGGCAGTGTTGGGCTTCAGGGTTATTGACTGTGTTCTGGACAACAGATTTCCTGATGTTTCACCAGCAACTGTGGCTGGCATCTTCAGAGGCAAGGTGGTCTGCTACGTACTAACCCTGAAGCCCAACATTGCCCAGCAGATACCAGCTGTGAAATCCTACACCAGTTTCAGGATTCTTTGCAGTGAGAAGCAATATAAACATACTTTTAATACAAATATATAAATGATAGTGTTGCCATATTTCCTACATAGTTATGCATTTGCAGACTCTTCCAAGGCCAAATCATGGCATATTTATTTATGAAATGATGTATACATTTATGCTAAGAGCATCTAGGCTCCCCTTCATGGATCACTGCCTTGTCGTGGCGAAGGGGCTTCCGTAACTCAGTGAAGCCATGAGCTATACCGTGCAGGGCCACCCAAGACGGACAGGTCATGACAGAGAGTTCTGACAAAATGTGGTCCACTGGAGAAGGAAATGGCAACCCACTCCAGTATCCTTGCCAAGAAAACCCCATGGACAATGTTAAAAGGCTAAAAGATATGACGCCGGAAGATGAGCCCCTCAGGTCGGAAGGTGTACAGTATGCTACTGGGGAAGAGCGGAGGGCAATTCCGAGTAGCTCCAGAAAGAGTGAAGCGGCTGGGCCAAAGCCGAAAGGACGTTCAGCTGTGGATGTATCTGGAAGCGAAAAGAAGGTCCGATGCTGTAAAGAACAATATTGTATAGGACCTGGAATGTAAGATCTATGAACCAAGGCAAGCTGGATGTGGTCAAACATGAGATGACAAGATTGAACGTCGACATCTTGGGAATCAGCGAACTGAAATGGATGGGAATGGGTGAATTTAATTCGGGTGACCATTATATCTACTACTGTGGGCAAGAAACCCTTAGAAGAAATGGAGTTGCACTTATAGTCAATAAGAGAGTGGGAAAGGCAGTAATGGGGTACAACCTCAAAAACGACAGAATGATCTCAGTGCGTATCCAAGGCAAACCATTCAATATCACAGTCATGCAAGTCTATGCCCCAACCACTGATGCTGAAGAAGCTGAAGTTGACCGCTTCTATGAAGACCTACAAGACCTTCTAGAACTAGGACCAAAAAAAGATGTCCTTTTCATCATAGGGGATTGGAATGCTAAAGTAGGAAGTCAAGGAGTAATCGGAATAACAGGCAAGTTTGGCCTTGGAGTACAAAATGAAGCAGGGCAAAGGCTAATAGAGTTCTGTCAAGAGAACAAGCTAGTCATAGCAAACACTCTTTTCCAACAACACAAGAGACGACTCTACACATGGACATCACCAGATGGTCAATACCGAAACCAGATTGATTACATACTTTGCAGCCAAAGATGGAGAAGCTCTATACAGACAGCAAAAACAAGACCAGGAGCTGACTGTGGCTCAGATCATGAGCTTCTTACTGCAAAATTTAGGCTTAAATTGAAGAATGTAGGGAAAACCACTAGACCACTCAGGTATGACTTAGATCATATTCCTTGTGAGTACACAGTGAAGGTGATGAATAGATTTAGAGGATTAGATTTGGTAGACAGAATGCCTGAAGAAGTATGGACGGAGGTCCGTAACATTGTACAGGAGGCAGCAACTAAAACCATCCCAAAGAAAAAGAAATGCAAGAAAGCAAAATGGCTGTCTGATGAGGCTTTACAAATAGCTGTGGAAAGAAGGAATGCAAAAAGCAAGGGTGAAAGGGAAAGATATAAGCAACTGAATGCAGATTTCCAGAGAATAGCAAGAAGAGATAAGAAGGCCTTCTTAAATGAACAATGCAAAGAAATTGAGGAAAACAATAGAATGGGGAAGACTAGAGATCTCTACAAGAAAATTGGAGATATGAAAGGAACGTTTAGTGCAAAGATGGGCATGATAAAGGACAAAAAAGGCAGGGACCTAACAGAAGCAGAAGAGCTTAAGAAGAGGTGGCAAGAATACACAGAAGAACTATACAAGAAAGATCTTAATGTCCCTGATGTCCACGCTGGTGTGATCACTGAGCTTGAGCCAGACATCCTAGAGAGTGAAGTCAAGTGGGCCTTAGGAAGCATTGCTAACAACAAAGTTAGTGGAGATGACAGTATTCCAGCTGAGTTATTTCAAATACTAAAAGACGATGGTGTTAAAGTGCTGCACCCAATATGCCAGCAAGTTTGGAAAACACAACAGTGGCCACAGGATTGGAAAAGGTCAGTTTACGTTCCAATTCCAAAGAAGGGCAGTGCCAAAGAATGCTCAAACTATCGCACAATTGCACTCATTTCACATGCTAGCAAGGTTATGCTCAAAATCCTACAAGCTAGGCTTCAGCAATACATGAACCGAGAACTACCGGATATACAAGCTGGGTTTCGAAGAGGCAGAGGAACTAGAGACCAAATTGCCAACATTCGCTGGATCATGGAGAAAGCACGAGAGTTCCAGAAAAATATCTACTTCTGCTTCATTGACTATGCAAAAGCCTTTGATTGTGTGGATCACAACAAACTGTGGCAAATTCTTAAAGAGATGGGAGTACCAGACCACCTTACCTGTCTCCTGAGAAATCTGTATGTGGGCCAAGAAGCAACAGTTAGAACCGGTCATGGAACAACCGATTGGTTCAAAATAGGGAAAGGTGTACGACAAGGCTGTATACTGTCACCCTGCTTATTTAACCTATATGCAGAGTACATCATGAGAAATGCCAGGCTGGAAGAATCACAAGCCGGAATTAAGATTGCAGGGAGAATCATCAACAACCTCAGATATGCAGACGATACCACCCTAATGGCAGAAAGTGAAGAAGAACTAAAGAGCCTCTTGATGAGGGTGAAAGAGGAGAGTGCAAAAGCTGGCTTGAAACTCAACATTAAAAAAACTAAGATCATGGCATCTGGACCCATCAATTCCTGGCAAATAGAAGGGGTAGAAATGGAAGCAGTAACAGACTTCATTTATTTGGGCTCCAAGATCACTGCAGACGGAGACTGCAGCCATGAAATTAAAAGACGCTTGCTCCTTGGGAGGAAAGCTATGGCAAGCCTAGATAGCATATTAAACAGCAGAGACGTCACCTTGCCGACAAAGATCCGCATAGTCAAAGCTATGGTTTTTCCAGTAGTAATGTATGGCTGTGAGAGCTGGACCATAAAGAAGGCTGAGCGCCGAAGAATTGATGCCTTTGAACTGTGGTGCTGGAGAAGACTCTTGAGAGTCCCCTGGACTGCTAGGAGGTCAAACCAGTCAATCTTAAAGGAAATCAACCCTGATTGCTCATTGGAAGGATCGATAATGAAGCTCAAGCTCAGATACTTTGGTCACCTAATGCGAAGAGAGATCTCTTTGGAGAAGACCCTGATGCTGGGAAAGATTGAAGGCAAAAGGAGAAGAGGACGGCAGAGGATGAGATGGTTAGATAGCATCACTGAAGCAATGAGCATGAAACTGAGCAAACTCAGGGAGGCTGTGAAGGACAGGAAGGCCTGGCGCAATATCGTTCATGGGGTCACGAAGAGTCGGACACGGCTTAACGACTAAACAACAACATCTAGGCTACATTTTTCCCTGTAAACCCAATAGACTGAGAAGTAGACCAACAATAATACCCACTAGATAAGAGGTAAATTTTCCAGAGCAAGACTCCTTATTTCCTTAAAGATTCAGTTTACACTGTATCTTTTTTTTCATTTTTCTTTTGAAACCTGTTTTAGGACTTATATTACAGCATGTGCTTCTCACTATAAAATGGGGAAAATTGTACCATCTTCCTTAATCTGATCCTCTCCAGATTTCCATGTCATCTAGGAATCATGGAGTTTATAGTCTATATCTAAAAAGCAAGATAAATAATTTTCTTTACAAAGAAGTCCTTGACCATTGGCATGTATTTCACTGAAAGGTTTTGTATTTAACTCTAGTAACTGAAACATGCAACTCAGCTTCTAGACAAAGTACATTTCCACATACTCAGTTTCTTTTATTGAAAGAATTATGATTGCTGCTTACTATTGTGTTCTCTGGGATTTATTCCAGAAATAAAAATGAGTTATAGATAACAGTTGCCACAGGTCAGATACTTCCCATCCTGTCCATCCTTGCCTTTATCCACCCATATTCATTGATGGGACTGTAGCTCCTGGCTGTGGTCCTACATAAAGAAGAACAAAGCTTCCGCTGTGCTTTGAAGCACATCAGAGGTGCTTCAGGAAACCAACAGCTTATATCAGAGGTTCTCAAACTGAAAGGGTTGCAAACTTCTGGTGGGTCACAATCACATTTGAGGAGCGAGAGCCCTGTTAGACTGCACCCTGGGTTGTCCTCTCTCTCCAGGCAGAGCAGGAAGGAAAGCCAGCCACAGTCAGTAGACCGTATAAAGTCTAGTGTGACTGTTAAGCCAATAGTGCTCTAATCTTAATTGGTTTTTGGAGATTTGGAGTGCTAGTTAGTAACAGCTAAATTTCTTTTGGGGCATTAAACTGAGGAAGTGGTGGAGGCCCTGACATTTTTAGTCCTGATTATGAAGAATTTCCTTCTAAAATGCAAAGTCAGTGATTACCAATCATGTTCTAGGGGATGCAATCTCTGCATTTATTCGCATTTCAGTTAAAATAAAATATTATACAAGGTTGCAGCATCTGAATTGTAAAACCTCAGAATCCTGGAAGCAAATAATGAGGATTTGAACTTAAATCATTGCACACACGTTTCATGATTTGAGAGCACACTATACCATTATTTGACAATTTAGTGTTATACATCAGTTATTTCAAGTATAAAATAGCTTTAGGGATGAATGCAGAAACTGGAGGTTTGTAGTGTTTGAATCAGTGCTTGGGAAATTACGTTAGAAATTGCACTCTTTTACAGTAAGTTTGGCCACCCGGAGAAGTCTGTAGAAAAGGAGACAAGAATGTTAACGCAAGGTTCCAAAATGCCCAAGTGTAAAAAAAGATGCTAGTGTTGGTTTGCAAAGCTTTTGGTCCATTAAATTGGACTGTTGTAGTGTTTTGAAATAAAATTTTACTACATTGCAGTATGATATGCTGATATCACTAAAATTTTACTGGAATATTTTTGTTCTTGCCAAACCTGTAGGTCACATTTTGACGTATTTTGTAGCTGGCAGTATAGGAGCAAATTGTTTTACAGATGCTCTTAAACTGTAGAAGACTTTTGTCCACAGAATATAGTCAGTCAGCATTATAATCAGATAAGTTTTTATGGCAGACTAACTGTAACCTATGGCAGCCATACAGATTCTTAGTAGTATCCTATACAGCAGAAGAAGAACTATTTCTGGGGAATTTTTAAACAGTATCTTGATCAATTAAACCAGTCATTAATAAATTAGTTATTAAATAGAAAGCAGTAATACATTTCCTGATTGTAATGTTTAAGTGTTAAGAAGCATGAAGAGATTTACTGTTATCTCATGCGCACCCCCTGGAAACTGCATTTCTTTCTTCACCATCAGAATTTTAATCTCCTTACTAAACGAGTCCTTTATCTGCAGGATTTCTCTGCTAAATCAACTCAACAGTATTGTCAGCAGTGAAATTTGCCCCTAGAATGACCAGTACAGATTTCAGCGTTTCAGCCAGAGAAGGCTACGGCTGCCACTCAATTAAAGCTAATCACACATTAAAGTAAATAACATCTGCATGTTCATTTGCATATGAATAAAACAATGTCTCTGAAAAGTCAGTGTGTTCCAATAGAAGAGAATATATTTAGCTCAGGCTTGAACTGTGGAGTCCTTGGGGCTCTTGAGCTTGGTTGTTCGCGCCTTCTACCTGTAGCAAGGTGAGCAACCTTTTTACTATTGGGAGCTGTACTTAAAAAAGGGGGGGATTTTTTGGCTTGTAGTATAATTATATAACTGGGTTGGGTAGGGCCAGTGTTTTGGCCCATTTTTGTACTTCAATTCTTCCCAAATAAGAAAATAATCAGTGATTGGGGAAAGGGCTTTAGGGTTTTTAACAGATAACTTGGAAGCCTTCAGAATGTCAGAGCATCTGGGGTGCTCTGAAGGGAAGATGAGGCAACAACAACTAGAAATTACAGATATCTTCATAAAAAGGAAATAAGTGTAAGTAGTTGCAGGTTAACTCCAAAGTGCCCTTTGGAGCTCAGAATTAAATTGCCCATTCCTTTAAATTAAATTACTTTAAATGCTCATTCCTTTAAATCTGTATGTTACTTTTGGTTAAACAGTGGCCTGGAAGGTTCAAAATTCAGTTTACAGTATTATGAGGGGTAAAATTCCCTTTCTTGAAGTGACCCCTTGAAATTTACTTAGGCCTATATTATTGCAGTCTTTTCACTTTTGCCAGGCTGTTGCATTCTTAAACCATTTTTGCACTTTTTAATGTTTTGTTTCCAGTCCAATTGTTCCTAAATAGTTTTCCTGCATTCTTTCACTGAGTTCCATTTCCAGTACAGGTTATCTGCAGTTCCATGGTTTATAAATTAGAGACCAGACCTCTTTATCCACAGTGATGGTTTTTACTTAACCACAGTTTGGGGCTTGTTATTGTCTTTACTCATGCACAAAGGGCAGATAGGTGTTTGTGTATGTGTAAAGTACTTTTCCTAAAACAAGATTTTGCTATCTGCCATTTGTCCTCTGCAGTGGCTGGAATGGAACTCCTATGAATATAAAGACATCTAGACGTTCATTTGCTTTTTTGTAATCTATTACAGATAGTCCTCACTTAGCCACCACTTGTTCAGCAACCATTCAGAGTTACGAGGTGCTGACAAGGAGGCTTACAACCAGTCCTCAAAGTTGCAGCTATCACAACATCCCCATAGTCATGTGATTGTAATTTGAGTGCTTGGCAACTGGTGCACAATTACAGAGGTCGCAGCATCCTGCGGTTGCATGATTGCCTTTTGCGATCTTCACTGCCAGCTTCTGACAAGCAAAGTCAATGGGAAAGCAGGCAGGAAGTTGCAAGTCATGGTCATGTGACATCATGCTTAACAACTGTAACTGGATCAGATGTAACTGCCATTGTAAGTCGGTGCAGTTACATGATTTTCTGCTTTATGAGCGCGTTGCTTAGTGATGGAGTTCCTAGTCCCAATCATGGTTGTTAACTAAAGACTACCTGTATAAGGTACTGCTTTTAGTTCCCAAGATAAATAAAAACATATTTTTACTATGCTAAGCTAATCAATAAAAGAAAAGTGGAAATGCGTGCAGCGGCATTAAGGTTCGAACTAAACTTAAAATTGATAAGTATAACAATAATACTAAAAAGAAAAAGAGAAATTGGGAGAAAAAGAGAGGAAAAGGCCTGAAAATTATGTGATAAACAGAAGAATTCCAAAAATGGAAGTAAGAATTCAGAAAAAAGAAAATAATGAACATTTAACAGCAACCAGTATATTTTATCAACATTCTCCATCTTGAGAAATCTTTGACTTTGGCTGGAATGGTTGACCTAGTTTTTGGTGTTCTTGTTGTTCCCCATCCCATGCTTTTGTAACACCTTGCCAGTAAAAAGTTCTGGAGAATTTGGAAGACAGCTAATTCATTTTTGTGCCATTTTCATTTATCATAATAAAAGTATTCCCCAATTGTGGAGGTTACCTTTATAGTCTTTCCCAATACTGTTTTTGTCTAGTTGTTTTTTGCGGGGAATATTACTGACAAAAATTTCCAGTCCATTCAGCCATTATGACATATTGTCTAGGAACAGTGGGGGCACCAGGAGAAGATGATTGCTTTAGGGAGAAATAATATATCTGCAATAATGCACAGTAAGATTCATTCTGATTTTTAGAATATTGGAAAATATGACATAAAGAAATCAGGAAAACACTTTTTAAAAAACATTTTAATGCCCTTTGTTAAGAACATGAAAAGTAGTAGAAATGAGCGTCTTTTGAAATATTTCTTAAAACTCCAAATGTACCAAAATCGATTGAAATTCCAAGACAATGTATTACAGCAGTATAAATTTCAACAATGAACAATGAATCCTCCTGATCTGTATTTCTGCTTCAAATCAAAGGAATGTTCCTACTTTTTAAGAGTTAAGTGAATTTGCCACTGAACGCACAGCAATTAATATTCCATTATTATAAAATTTGTATTTCATTCAAATTGAAATCTATTGAAATAAAAATCTAAGGGGAAAAAAGTGAAATATTAATAATTTGGAGATTTTTCAGTTTATAAATTTGTTTAGTTCTCACTTAAGCAAAAATAAAAACTATGTTGTTAACGGTCTGTAGGTTTTTTTGTAGAAATTATACTTCTCTATGCTACTCTACCAATTCAGACCTGTTTTTTCCCTTGTCTGAAATGGGTACAAAGCAAATGAAAAAGAATTCCTATTGAAAGGAAAGGGGGGAAATGGAAGAGTTCCTACCACTCATGGAAATATTTAGCAATGAAACTCTGCACAAACTGAGAAGAGCGGCCATGTGGCCTTTTGTAAGACCGTGGAGGTGGGCCGAATGGAGAATTTTTTATCACGCCTGCTCAAACAGCCACTTTGTGCTAATGTGTTTTCTTGTGGATTTGCCAGGCGACCCCTGACTCGCAGGCACCCGGCCAGTTCCACCACAGTAACTGTTCCTTAAACAAGCATAGCAAGTGAAGTCAGTTTTTGCTACTGCTCTCCAGATGGAACACTGACTTTCCTGTTTCTTTTCAGCTTGTGGTGAATATATCGTAGATTTAAACAAACAAACAAAAAAAGGACCTCAATGCAGAACTAAAAGATTGCTCACAGAACACCAGAAATAAGATTGCTTTTGATGAGGTTTTGCAAGGGTTTTTGTTTTGTTTTGTTTTGTTTTGTTTTGTTTTGTTTTGTGTGTCACTCTTTACACTACTGGTTTTTTGTCCTATGGAGTACTAATTAGTTTTTAGTGCATGTATAATGTAGGATAGTTTTGTAAGTTAAGGATTTTAGGTCTGAAGTTAATCCAGTTCGTGATATACAATCAGTCTTGAAATTAATATGCAAAGGAGTAATCTGGGTTTGTTCCTAATTTTTCTCCCAAAAAAAGGGAACACAGCCAGAACTGTTGCAACAACATTGTATTCATTGCCAGTGAATATATATAGACATGAAGAACCCATTCTGGGACTGAACTAATGCAATGAAGTGATAGAGGTGAGAGATCTGTAGCTTTATACGAGGGAGAGGCTAGTCAGTAAGATTGTGGGAGAAGCAAAAAGGGTAAGATACATACCTCATGTGGTACCATATTTTTGTAGGTTGTTAACAAATAATCAGGAAATCGACTGTCCTACCAACAATTCCTCATCATTTGTATTTTTTAAAGTAGATTGGGTTGTCTACTTTAGTCACAGAAGCTAAGCTCAATATTATAACAGTAAAGTCCTACTGCAGCCTGCATGTATAACTCATCATTCAGGGTTTTGCATTCATCTCTATTGCCCATTTCCTCTAAACAAGTTGGCCACAAAATGGTCCAATGCTCTGTCTACATCTGCTGCCTCTTAGCTTAACTTCTGAGATACCAGGAACCCACTATCTGTGGTGGTGAGCCGCTAAACTACAACCTCTAGTGAAGAAACACTGGGCTTCCCTGAGCAGGGAAGTGGTATAAAAAGGCCTCTTTTTTTCCAGTTGAGCCTTGCTCTAAACCACATGTATTTCAGTATTCAGAGTGTTTTGGATTTCTGACCTTGTTTTTAGTTTCAGTTTCTAACTTATTCTTAGGCAATTCCTGGCTTGCCACTTGCCATAACCTAGCTCCAGCACTAGATTAGCACTGCGAAATTGGTGGCAGGAGTATGGCCCCAGTGATTTATTCCCACTGCCATCTCAACTAGGCGTCCTAATGAAAGAAGAGTGAAGAATTATCTTTCAGATACAAGTACCATGGTATTTAATATATGATGGAACTCTAGTACAAAGTAATGGTTACTGCCAAGTCACTTTTCTTTCTCTCGTTTTACTTTTCAATTTAAAGGCAGAAAGGGAACTGAAGGTGGTTGGAAGAACAACAGAAAAGCAAAGGAGCAGTGGGTGGAAGCAAAACTCATTCAAGGTGAGCTGGACATAATTAGCTACATTCTGACAATATTTTCAAAACTTTTCTTTGGAACAAGAAGTCAAATATAATATGTGCAAATTATTATAATGAACTCAAGAAATCGTCTACGCAGAGCTGTCCTAAACGTTTTTTAAGTAATTGAGAGGGTTTCTAATGAGGGTTGTTTCCTTAGCATATGAGTTACTTTTTCAGGTTATAGAAATATTACAATATGTTCTATCATTTCACCAATTTAAATAATGAAGTCCATAAGGCTTTCTTGATTTTTATTTGTGTTGTAAAATGCATGTGCTAGATCATGAATGCATAGCAAGGCCCAAAACTACAAACATTTCCCCAAACTGCTATTGTAACCTCCGGAGTCCCTACAGAAGTATAATTTTAATATGTCAGAAAGGATAAATACAAGGGAGTTGTCATATTAAATTGTATTTAATAAATTATAATATATTTAAATCTGTTTAAATCAAGTTTAACTTTTGTTCTCCCCCCAACCCACTTTTTAAAGTACAGCCACAACACATCTCAGAGGTTTAGTATAGCGCTCACCTTGAAAAAATCTTGCATAGTTTATGATCCACAAATGGATTACTACTATGTTTTAATTTCAATTACAGTTATTACTACTATTGTCCTATTCATAATCCCAAAGTTACTTCATAAACAGTATCCAATGTATGATTTGTCTGTTTATTCCTTTTTCAGTGAATCCCAAAATTTGAAGATAAGCAGTCTAGTTAGCAACAAAGAATCTAGATTGCATTAATTAATATTTGTATGGATAAATTTATTGGTTTATAAGTTTCTATTGGTAATATAAAATCTTTGTTATTATTCAATTCAGTGACATTCCGCATTGTTCTATAAGCTTATATAAAAATTCGCATTTATTTTGGATGTAGTTTTCCCAACCATATATATTTTAATGCAAGTACTTAATGCTTTGCTACACATCTTTTGATCTGAGAAATAATTCAAAATGTATGTTTGCAGACTGTGAATTTTTTGCTAATTTGGACAACAGTCTGCTTTTATCAGAATCACACTGTTTTGCTTTTAAAGAAACCCAAGAAGTATTATTCTCACATTTCTAGGCATGGCTGTCCTTTGACATGCAATGCTTGTTTCATGGTTCAAAGGCACCCCTTATATTTGAGCAAATCATTATTTCAATCTTGTTTTCCTGTCTCCTTAGGAGTTACAAATTCCATGGAGCAAATATAATTTATCATGAAATTAGTATTAATTTCAGCATATCAACATATGTTGATCAGCATATATTTATGAATTTTTTTCTTTTTTAATGCCCTGATGAAAAAAAAGGAAGCAGTGTGAAAATGGAATGGAATGCTGTAATTATACATGTCTAGACTTGCCAGATATCGACCGTGTGGGATGCTTCCTCCCACTGGGCCTGCAATAAAAGACTTCTTTTTAAAGACTGGTGTCCCTAAGAATAGAAAGCAGAACAAGCCTGGATTTCACTTCCAGAATCATAAGTCTGGAATGCCTTTCTGCATTCTGAGAAATGCAGATGGAAGAAGTAATATGAATATATATTGGGAACAGAGTCAGCTGCAAGACATAGTAAGACAAGCTGCTAAATGGCCTCAAACCAGTAAAGCAAAATCAACCTCTCCCCCTCCCCCATTCCAGTATTCCCACTACTTTCATTTTTTCATAGCATATTAACAGGCCAGAAATAAAATGGGGATATTCCATGATGATAAGAGCCTTGTCCAAGTGCCTGCAAAATCTTGACTGATAACATTAAAAGTAACTTAAATGATCTAAATTTTCAGTCACCCAAAGAACTGTTAGACCAAGCAGCTAATGAAGAGTTAGTAAATTTAGTAAATTCAACAGCTCAGACAAGTGCAAATACAATTGAGTGTATCTGTACAAAAGTGCCTCATTTTCCCTTTAGATGGGATATGGGCAACTTGAATTCTCAGAGGTACATGCAGCTCTAGCATGCTTTTTGCTTCTTTTGTGTCCTTCAAAATAACACAAAATAACATCATTTTGAAGGGGCTTTGGAGCCAAGATCTACGTTTGGCCTTTGAATAGCATGCTGGGGGGCACTCTCCAAAAAGTGGATGAGACTACTTTCCATTTTAATCTAAAATTCAGCTAAACTGTATTTCATTACTTGCATACAATTAATAGGATTACTTTCCATGTGTTAATAATTTCTCCCTTATGTCACATAATTATAATTTGATGGTAACTTTTGAACCTGGAAACCACATACCTGTCTGGAGTATAGAGACAATACTCTCCCACCCTCAAAGGAGGCTCATCAGAACACAGCTGGGTCATATCAATGTGTTTTTTTAAGATATATTTTATGGGAAAGAAAATTACCAAAAGCTTTCTTGTCATATGTGACAGCAACAAACACAGCCTGATTACTGTTTCCATTAAACAGCTTATTCCCCTGGATGCCATTACAAAAATGCCAGTAGTAGGTGGGATAAGGAATTTTCACTCAGCTGTAGACTTGGATCTCTTTGTTCTTGCCTGTGGCCATTGAGATAGTGGTAGGATTGCAAATCCAGTTATATATGCATGATATGTATTATCTGGACCCATTTCACTCAGGCTTTCAACCAGGATGTAGGACTAAGACTGTTCAGTCACCTGGTGAATGACTTGATCTGGAAACTGGGTGAAAATTATGTGGTCCTATTGATTCTCTTGAACCTTTTTGCAGCTTTCAGTGCAATATGTTTATCAGATAACACAGGCATAGCAGTAAATCTCTCTCCAGAAAATCAACCCCACATTCAGTCTAACAGCAGAAGTTTTGTAGTGTTGACACAACTAGATAAGTTGCTTTATTGCAGACAAGGAAAAAAAATCATACTTATGCAGACAGTCTGCATACTGCAGAACGTAGAAATATATGCACGTATACGTATATGAATTATGAATGAATGATAAACCCAGAGTTTAAATCCTAAGCATTTTCTTCTCACCTTTTTGCATCAACTGTCTCTTATTCATTTTTCCCCAACCTTGAGTTTGGCAAGCAGCTGCTTCTCTTTGGCCTGAGCAGCATTGGTTCCTGCCTCACCATTGTCAGCCCTTATACCATCTCCCTCTCTATTTTCTCCTCCCTATTATCGTATTATCTAAAGGTGCCAGATACATCTTCCCCTCCTTCAGTTTGTGGGAGACTGAAGGGCACTGTGCCCTCCTATCTATTTCCATTTCTTTGACAACTGGAGCTGACAAAGTCTCCTTCCCTTCAAATGTCTGTACACCTTCATTCTGCCTCAGGTTCTCAATAGTACAGATATTTCTATCTCTTCTTTGACTGAAATCAGAGAGAATTCCCCTTTTTAGGCTTTTCTCCCAATTTCCACTTCCTATTGACATCACACATCACACAGATTCCATCTCATCTATTTCTTTATCAGGAACATCTCCCATTTCAGAACTCTTCCCCTCACTTTTGGATGGGATAATCTCCATTTCTTATTAGTTGTACAAATGTCTCCTTCCCCATCCCCCAAACAACCTCCTCCTCTCTTACAGTCAGAATTGCAGACCAGTGCCAAAGTTAGAAGAGGTCACCAATTAAGTCATTTGGGTTGTGAAGGTATATCAGAGGAAGTACAGAGCATGAATGTTGTCAGCTAATTCCCATGATATTTCTGTGTCTGGGTAACCCTGCCAATGAATTGTGTATTCCAGTCTGCCCTTCCTGTACTGAAACTCTAAAATATATTCCATTCAAATTCTTCTTCCTTCACCCCACCACAAAGATTGAATGGTGGTATAAAGATGCACAGGGGAGGAAAGGAAATCTGCATGTAGCTTTAGTGTGGCTGGAAACTGCAGAGTAAAGTCTATAGTACTGATCTATGCAAGTATGGAAAATCCAGTAAACTTGCATCTAGTTTCTTAGCCTGTTGTGTGATACAAAGCCAGATGTGGCCTCCAACAACAATGGGGGAAGGAGAGAGAATGTTTCCTGCTGCTGATTTTCAGTAAGTGCTTGTACAAGACCTTGACATGATCCATTTGATCCATGAGGAGCCTCCAAGAGGCTTGTCATTCCTGGAGAAAGTAGGAGGCAAAATCTGAGGGACCAAGAAGCATATGGCAGTAGATGCAGGTAGTAACCATAGGTGGCCTGAAATGCAACATCTGAGTAGAGGCTTATTGGAGTTATTATAAGTGAACTCAGTAATAGATAAAAGATCAATCCAGTTGTCTTACTGGTAATTTACATAGGGTTGGAGATTTGCTCTAAGTGACATTTATCCACCATAAATAGCATATAAGCCATCTGTGGTAGGCCAGTAATAAAGTGCAACAGTCCAGTTGGTTTGCTAACAAGAAGCTTGGCAGGGCAACAGGTTTTGCAGAAAGAAACATAGGCCCTGACATCTCTAGCACGAGGTCACCAAAGGTCACAGAGAAGGGGTGGATAGTTTTAAATATTCCAAACTGTCCAGCTAACCAACTGTCATGGCAAAGCTGCAAGACAAGGAAAGAGGAACACATAGCCAGTTGTCATGTAGTTCTCCCCATTCCCAAGAAAAGTGGGAGAAGAGGAGGATAACCCTACAGTGCGGCAAAAAAGTATTTAGTCAGCCACCAATTGTGCAAGTTCTCCCACTTAAAAAGATGAGAGAGGCCTGTAATTTTCATCATAGGTATACCTCAACTATGAGAGACAAAATGGGGAAAAAAATCCAGAAAATCACATTGTCTGATTTTTAAAGAATTTATTTGCAAATCATGGTGGAAAATAAGTATTTGGTCAATATCAAAAGTTCATCTCAATGCTTTGTTATATATCCTTTGTTGGCAATGACAGAGGTCAAACGTTTTCTGTAAGTCTTCACAAGGTTTTCACACACTGTTGCTGGTATTTTGGCCCATTCCTCCATGCAGATCTCCTCTAGAGCAGTGATGTTTTGGGGCTGTCGCTGGGCAACACGGACTTTCAACTCCCTCCAAAGGTTTTCCATGGGGTTGAGATCTGGAGACTGGCTAGGCCACTCCAGGACCTTGAAATGCTTCTTACGAAGCCACTCCTTCGTTGCCCGGGCGGTGTGCTTGGGATCATTGTCATGCTGAAAGACCCAGCCACGTTTCATCTTCAATGCCCTTGCTGATGGAAGGAGGGGTTCACTCAAAATCTCACGATACATGGCCCCATTCATTCTTTCCTTTACACGGATCAGTCGTCCTGGTCCCTTTGCAGAAAAACAGCCCCAAAGCATGATGTTTCCACCCCCATGCTTCACAGTAGGTATGGTGTTCTTTGGATGCAACTCAGCATTCTCTCTCCTCCAAACACGACGAGTTGAGTTTAGACCAAAACATTCTACTTTGGTTTCATCTGACCATATGACATTCTCCCAATCCTCTTCTGGATCATCCAAATGCTCTCTAGCAAACTTCAGACGGGCCCCGACATGTACTGGTTTAAGCAGGGGGACACATCTGGCACTGCAGGATTTGAGTCCCTGGCAGCGTAGTGTGTTACTGATGGTAGCCTTTGTTACTTTGGTCCCAGCTCTCTGCAGGTCATTCACTAGGTCCCCCTGTGTGGTTCTGGGATTTTTGCTCACCATTCTTGTGATCATTTTGACCCCTCAGGGTGAGATCTTGCATGGAGCTCCAGATCGAGGGAGATTATCAGTGGTCTTATATGTCTTCCATTTTCTAATTATTGCTCCCACAGTTGATTTCTTCACACCAAGCTGCTTGCCTATTGCAGATTCAGTCTTCCCAGCCTGGTGCAGGTCTACAATTTTGTTTCTGGTGTCCTTCAACAGCTCTTTGGTCTTGACCATAGTAGAGTTTGGAGTGTGACTGTTTGAGGTTGTGGACAGGTGTCTTTTATACTGATTACAAGGTCAAACAGGTGCCATTACTTCAGGTAACGAGTGGAGGACAGAGGAGCCTCTTAAAGAAGTAGTTACAGGTCTGTGAGAGCCAGACATCTTGCTTGTTTGTAGGTGACCAAATACTTATTTTCCACCATGATTTGCAAATAAATTCTTTAAAAATCAGACAATGTGATTTTCTGGGGTTTTTTCCCCATTTTGTCTCTCATAGTTGAGGTATACCTATGATGAAAATTACAGGCCTCTCTCATCTTTTTAAGTGGGAGAACTTGCACAATTGGTGGCTGACTAAATACTTTTTCGCCCCACTGTATGCAATAGCACAACATCTTAGCAGAAGCCTCTTTCATACACATTCCTTTCCCTGCCACTCTGATAAGCTACTTACTCTTTGTTATGGGCAAGTTCTCCCAACAGCGCCTCCATCTCAGTGTCAGCTGAGGCAAGCTGAAGTTGGATTAAGGTGATGTGGCAGGAAATTTCCACTGCGTTTTCCACTGTAAAATGGAACGTTCTATGTCGCATGGAGGAGGAAGGGAAGATGGTGACCTGCAAGGCTCCAGTTGATCCATTGCCAGTCCCCCTTCTCCCCTTTGGCTTCAGGGCTCTGTGTCTCTGTGACCATCTGTGCTTTAGCTGCTGGAAAGAACAGACCTTCATGTGGCAGCCAATTTTTTTTTTCAATAAGGGGAATATCAAGGTCTTCCACAAGGTCAATAATCTCCTTTGCGCACAAAAAAAAAATTGAGGGATCTGCTACCCTAGTTGCAGCTATGCATCAGCATCCCCCAGTGGCAGTTCCCACAACCTCCCTTCTCCTTGTCCTCATTCCAGTGCACCACTTCCCCTATTATCCTCCAAGTCAATCCACTTCCCTCCAGGCAACATAGATCTGGTCAGGCTGATCTCTTCCATTCCTCAGAGGCTAGGAGGGGGGCACATTTACCTTAGTTGCTGCCAAACTTCCTGCAGAAGAGAAGGGAAAGTTGGATGGGTTCTTGGAGGTGATGGTAGTGCTGGGACTGGTTGTAGGTACTCTGCATATGAGCAAGTTGGCCATGTCACTCCAAGGCAGACCTACTATGCTATAGCCGGCAGCCTCCTGGCCACAGCCCTTGATAGGAAGCCTCTGCCATTCTCATTTCAGACATGTGGCAATAGGAATGCTTGGGGGTAGTGCTTTTCCAGAAAACATACTTTCCTCCCATCTCAAGAATGGGAGGACAGCAGACTGCTGGGTCAGGGGTGAGCCCAGAGTGTGCCATGATGGCTCTATCCTTTGACTAGGCTGTTGTTCCAAGCTTCAAGGGCATGGAATTATTTGAGTATAACTTCTTTGTGGAGGGCCTTGGTATCCCATTTGAACTGCCCATAACTATGGCTTGTTTCTTGAATCTGTTCAGTATTTTGCATCAGAGCAGAAGCTCCTGCTTAAATTGGACTCTGCTTGTTTGGCTTCTCTTCTCCTTGCCATGAAGAATAATGAGCAGAGAGTGGGAGGAAAGTAAGGGCAAGAGTTTATATAAACATTTATCTGGTTTTCAATTTTATAGAAACTTATTTAACTCCAGTTCTTTTGGATTTCAAAAAGATTCAGAAAAATATTTTTTTCATTTACAAAGGTATCCTACTTATATAAGCTCAAAAAAAATCATACGTTTTCAGTGTTTTTATCTGTTCTACTTGTGCCAAGTTGTATATAACTGCCTGAAGAAGACAAAATATGTTATGTGGAACTTTTTCTTTTAATTCTTGACTGTAATATACAAGTGTCCAGGGCAACTGGGCAGCCCTTCAAGGATAGCACTGCCCACCCTCACATGAGGGAGAGGGTTAGAAAAGGTACCGTAAACATTGCCTGCCCCACAACATCTGGCTAGCTAACCACAGCTGGCAGATCATTTCCTTAGTGGCTGAGTATCAGAAAACACAAATCAAAGAAAACTGATTTTTGGAGCCTGGAACACTTTGCTGGATAGAGAGAAGGGGTCCAGGCCTGAAAGACGAACAACACTTATATCAACTGAACTTCACCATTATCACATTGATATCATTGCACTCAGTGAGACCAGGCTGGCAGACAAGGGCTTATTACAGGAAGCAGCGAGTGGATATATGTTCTTTTGGAAAGGGAAACCACAGACTGACAACAAGACTCACTGAGTAGGTTTTGCAATCAAAACTCCTCTGCTGAAGAACATCTCTACTCTATCCACTGGAATAAATGAATGCATTATGAAGTTCCACTTTCCTCTCAGCAAGTCCCGGTATATCACCATTGTCAGCACTTACGTACCAACTCTCATGAGTCCAGAGGGAGACGAGGAAGATTTCTATAAGGACCTGGACCAGATTATTTGAACAACCTCCACCAGCAACAAACTCAACATTCTGGGTGACTTCAGTGCTAGGGTGGAGACAGACAACTGGGATGGAATCCTCAGGAGACATGGGGTGGAAAAAGTAAATAACAGTGGCCTGCTGCTTCTGAGCAAATGTGCCAAGCACAACCTGTGTGCATCACTAACATGATGTACAGACTTGCAAACAAGTACAAAACTACCTGGATGTATCCCAGGTCCAAATTTGGCACCTCCTTGACTGTGTTATAGTACATCAGTGCAACCGTAGAGACCTCACCATCACCTGAGCCATGCGAGGTGTTGAGTGCTGTACAGATCACAGGCTGGTCCAGTCAGTCCTCAACCTGCACATTGCCTCTTTACATCGTAAGCAACCAAGGACTGCCAGAAAGTCATTCAACTTCGGCAAACTGCAAGACCTAGGCCAAGTACGTTTCCAAGATGTACTTAAAGAAAAACTCCAGCAATTTATTGCTTGTAGGAACCTGTTCTGAAAAGTGGATGCAATTTGAAAATGTCATCATGAGGACTGCAACAAGTGTACTCAGACTGAAAACCTGGGCATATCAAGATTGGTTTGGTGAAAATCACAAGACCATTTCAGCAGCCCTCCAGGCCAAAAACAAGGTTTATGCAGACTTGCAGAACAATCCATCATCCATCTCAAAGAAAGACAAGATTGAGCATCTGCAGTCCAAAGTACAGACGGAACTGCAAGAAATGCAGGACAAGTGGTTGCAGAGACTTCCAGTGTGTTTCCATTTGTGCTAGAATCTGCACTTCCAGACTGGGACTGCAGAGCCATCTCTGTGTCCAGAGATGAACTGCACAACAGCATGTCTTCTTTGAACCCAAAGGACTACCATATCCACACATACTGTATCTGTTGAAAGTTCAGTAGGAGTTACTTCTGGGAAAGTACTACATGCTACAGCTTTAATCATATATGGTCACAGAATTACTGATTGATTCCATAAAGCAAACAAACATTGGAATTTATGAGGAAATACATATCTCAGTGTCATTCAGTTTCATAATTTCTAATGGGCTTTAATTAGCACCTTCTTCATTTTGCTTTTGAGAAGTAGAAGCAAACTGAACTTCTTTATACGCTTGTAAAACCGATGCCATTTGCTAAAACAGTCATATGACCCAGTCATGCCCAAGGGATGTGACATTTTAGAACTATACCAAAATCTTGTTTAATGCTTATAGGCCGTAATGATTTCCAGATTTTGTGAAATGATATCACCGTTGTTCTGCTAAGCCGTATGTTTTTAGCTTGCCAGAAGGTTGAAATGCCTGCGATCCATATAGTGAGGTTTCTAATGTTGTGAAAACTGTAGGAGTTAGTTTTTTGTCCTCTGGCTGTTTAGAGCTCTGCGCTACTGTTGAATAGCGAATGTACTTAAAATGACCTACACAAGTCCTGGAATCATTTTGGATCCCATCCAGTAATACTTTCTTACTTCCTCCAGAATCTTAACTAAGCTTTCAATGATATCATGCATGGGGTCTTAAAGAAAGAATGGACAACTTTTCTAAGTCTTGCTTTGAAAAAAAAAATCATGCAGGTTACGCCCTTTGTTACAAATTATGCAGTCCTGTAATCAAGGAACGTTTATATATGCATCACCTAGATTTGGAGCCAAGTTGAAAAAGACAACAGTAAGGGGAATAATCTCTCCATCAAACATTTCCATTCACTCCTCCCCATCTCTTTCGCAGAAGATATGTGCCAGCAAAAAAAGGGAGAGACATGGCTGCAGTCCATTCATCTATTACCTGTTTTGTATAGCTTTTATCTCTTTGAAATATTACTACTATTACTATCATCACTACCACTATCATCTTTTACAGCTTGGAAGGTTTATGTATATTCATTATTGGCATAACTTTTCTAAGATCATATTTCTTAAAGAGTTACTTTATTCTTTGCTTTCTCCCCCCCCCCCTTTTGATAACTAGGAATTTAATTCATTTTGTGTTGGCTCAGCAGGTGAATAATACATTTCAGGTCATATTCTCACCTTCCCCTGCAATAGACCATATCCTTTCTAACTTCATATTATAGAAGCTTTTCAGAAACCTTTAAAGTATTGCATGGAGATGGTGTGAAATCGAATGGAAAAAAATTCACAGATTATCTCCAGATGGCTAAATGTAGGTGCTTTGTCAGAATTTTGTGGAAGGGTGACTCATCACACCAGATTGTGTCCAACTCAGGGGAGTATAAAAGACCTGTAATCTGAGACCGTGCTGTGCTGTTTCTCTCTAATTTGTACAGTAACTAGGAGCCAGTGTGAGTCCATTTGTTTTGTTTTGTTTTCCTGGCTGAGTGGGATGCTTGCTTGCTGAGCACAAAGTCACAGGGGAAGGGGCTAAGGCTGCAGCTGCCTCACTCATCAAGAGATAGGTAGTACGTAAAGTTCCTTTCCCAAGCAACAGCTCAGTCTCATCCAGAAGTCTTGGAAAGGGGCAAAGTAGTTAGGAGCTCATGACCAGACTGAGCAAACAGGAGTGCCAGGGGGAGAGTTTGGTGAGGGAGGAGAGCAGGGGAAGAAACCCTAACCACCTATCTTCAGAGACTATACACTAAGATGAGGTCAGCTATCGGGTGAAAAAGTCAGGGCTCCAAGCTCTGTAAATTATTACATAGGCACTATCTTTTAGATCTAACAGTTCCTAAAGAAAAAGAATACCATTACCAACAACAATGAAGGTAGAAAAACAGGGGTGAATATTTTTTTTCAGTTTATTGCACAGAATGTCAGATACATGACCAACTGCCTTCTGAGCATAAGTCATGGATTTGTGTTTAATACAATGAGTCCTTAACTTTCTGGGAGCAGGCCTGTTCCCTTGACAAGACAAGGGACTTTCTGGGAAGTGATAGCTTCAGCCTACTTCCAAGATGAGAATTCCTTTGCTGTCAGGGAGAACAAAGGATTTGAGAGTGAATATCATTTCAAGGAAAGGTATTATATGAATCAAACAAAATAAAATAGAGTAATAATTAGTCTGAGGAAGTCATTACCTCAAGATGTGATGATGGCCATTAACTTGAACAGATTTCAAAGAATTGGGTAAAATCATGGAGGACAGGACTATGAAGGGCTATTTCTCTTGAAGGATCAGTGTCACCTATGGGTCAAGACAACATGCCTCTAAATGATAATTGCATGCCAACATCTGTGGAGAGGTATATGTCTCCATCTCCTGCTTGCAAGCAGTCCAGATGTATCTCATGGCCACTGTGAGAAACAAGACTAAGATATACCTTGGCCTGATCCAACAGGACTGTTCTCATGCTCTTATGGAACATAGATGGCCCCTAGCAGATTCTAGTTTATTTTGCATAATCCAAGATCATGTGACTTCTGTTACACTTACAATCATTCTATGAAAGGAGAAGATAAAGGGCCAACAACCCATACCATGTTGATCAAAACTAAAGGATCTCTCTGTAAGTAGTACATATAGGCTAGTAGAAACCATGCAATTCAGTTGCATGTACAAGAAAATAACAGCTGTCTTTGAGATAGCCGCTCTTGAAAGAAAAATATAGCCCTATGTTGGACCGAAACCCTTATTATAAAACAAATACCTTGAAATGCTTTTCAATTCATTTCTAATGTTATATTTAATTTTGAAGAAGAAAATCAAATAACCATAATGCTTATAACATTAATGTCCAAAACTGTAATTAACACTGCTAGAATATCCACTTTTTTTTCCTCTTATCTATATTCAATACTCTAAGGTACCTAAATAATAGAATGTTAAGAAACTAAGCATATTATATAAATATCATTGTATTGAAATAACGTATTACAAATGAGAAGGTGGAGCAATAGATGGTCTCTATGGCTAGATTTAATAATATATTAAAGAATTGAGCTAGTTCTATATTAACACTTTATGGATATGTTTTTAGTTTCCTCAAATGTCATTCATTTAATTATTATTCTATATATTTTTTTCTGATTGCACTGTTATATTCTTGGTTATAATCATCATATTTTCTGGTTGTTATATTTCTCTATTTTTTTTTAAGTGTAGCCCTATGTTGCCAACTTCCTGGCTATATTTAAAGCCCAAAGAAGCAGCCCTGTTGTATTCCTAAAATTTAGAAGATGGCAGGTGAAGGATAATACAGAAAACACAAAGAACTATAAGGAAAGTCAGGGAGGTCTGTTATTCATATCACTTGTACAATACATGCAAGTGCGTGCTCTAAATTTACCCAAGTTGAGTAATTAGAACACAAATCTATACTGAAGAAAATATGTCAGTCTGAAAAACTTGTTTTCTTTTTATTTCTTTTGTCATAAATTTTGGACTGTACTGGTCCATAGCTTGTCTTTGTGTTGCCCTTGCTGCAGCAAGAATGGAACTGGCATAAACTATATTGATATAATACTTAGACCCTACAAAAATATGAAAGCTATCCTATCATATTTACAATTTGGAGCCCAAATGCTAACTCTGTAGTCCAAGAAGTTGTTTTAGGAATCCATCCCAGGAAAGAGTTATTTTTATTTTAGCAATTGGGTGCCTAGATTTTCCAAAAAAAAAACCCTATTCTAATTCTATAGCTGTTGAATACGTATGTGTTCTATAATTTAGTTGAAATGTACAACCATCATAATGAAAACAACACTGTATTTCTGATTTCATTTTTGCAGGATTTTAGATAATGGGCTGTGTGCAATGTAAGGATAAAGAAGCAACAAAACTGACTGACGAGAGGGATGGTAGTTTAAACCAGAGTTCAGGTTATCGCTATGGAACAGATCCTACCCCTCAACATTACCCAAATTTTGGTGTGACTTCAATTCCAAACTACAACAATTTCCCCACAGCAGGAGGACAAGGATTGACGGTCTTCGGTGGTGTCAATTCTTCGTCACATACTGGTACACTGCGTACAAGAGGAGGAACAGGTAAATAATAACAACAAGAACGGCGTCCATTCCCTTTCTAAAGCATGTTTATGTTTCTCAGTAAGAAAAAAGAATCAATATAGTTGTCTTCTTTGAATCCCTTTGCTTTTATCTCGCACATACTGTAAGTCTTGTACTTGATGACAATATTATCAGATTTCACCAGTGCATAAATTCAGATATGCATATATTTACTACTCATCCTGAGGTGTCATCCTCTGCTTCCCTACTGACAAAAGCCAGTTGTACAACTTTAATCGATGATATTATTTCCTCGTCATGTATGTTCAATATACTGAACCCAAACATTCTTATATAATCAGTGCCTGTACAAGTTTTGAAAACTGCAGTATATTTTTTCTTCTAGTCTTAAGGTTTAATTTTGGTTGTATGAGTTCTGAAGCAGCATAAGAGTTTAGAGGCTATATAGATAGGAACATTTGAAATTCATTACGCATGTTGCTAATATCAGCCATGAAATCAGTAGGTGGTCCTAAATAAGATATTATTGTATGGATCCACATAGCACAGTAAGTTGTGGTGTGGTACCAGTAGGCCAGCATCTATAACACACTAAGCCATTAACCATGATTTACAAATCACAATGGCTATGTTCCTGCAACATGCTAAGCCAAAGCCAAACAAACCACATTTGCATGATATGTGATCCAATCTCCCAGATATCAGAAATAAAGAGGTAGTGTGTGTTTGTTTCTTAGGCTTATACTCTATGGCAGTCTAATGATGTTGTGAGCTTATGATGCTTGTGAGCTCATTTGGAATTACTAGAATCAGTGTCTGTGCTCTCACAACATGGCTGATGGGATGGGCTTGCCATGGGGGATATAAAGCACCAATTTCCTGAAATGAGACCTCTCACTAGCTCTAGACTACTGTCCCACAGTATGCTGCCAACTATTTCTGCTTATCTTTCTTTGTTCCTGGGCAGGTAGACATATTCCCAAATAAAACACTCAGCTGCAGCCAGTCATCTTTTTTATTTTCATGGAAACCAAGTTGCATCTCTGGAAATAAATACAGTGCTGGAAGTTGGCAATTTAATTTGCAACATGCCAGCATATCATTTATTAATTCAAATTTATATTTATATTCATATTGAATGTGCAAAGGAAGATGGGGGAGGCAAAGAGCCTCACAGTTGTGGTAGTAATAAATTTGATTAACACATTAAATAAATGAAGAGCCTCAACCAGCACCAAAACATGTATCCACTGGCACATTAGTGCCCTGCAAGCTACACTAGGATCCCCAGTCCTACTGGACATCATTGGTCAAGGATAATACATGCAAAGCACTTTAGAAAAAGATAACACTATAACTTATATAGTGCTTATAAAACCAGAAGTTTTAGGCTCTTTATGTAAAATGCTATATGAAAAATAAAATTAGAAGGTCAAATTTCTCCTTTCCTTCTTCCATTATGAAAAAAAATTGAAATAATTTCTTTTAAAAAATTGCAATTTGTGAAAGTTGCATTCACTTTTATCTGTCTTTCCATAGGTGTAACTCTTTTTGTAGCTTTATATGATTACGAAGCAAGAACAGAAGATGATTTAAGTTTTCATAAAGGAGAAAAATTCCAGATACTTAACAGTTCGTAAGTTCTGTTTACTATATGACTTACCTTTTAATGCCTAAAAGTTTTATTCCCTTGATAGCAATGATATATTTAATTCCAGTGTCATTTTTAAAGAGGTATAATACATCATATTAAGATCATGTGTTACAAAAATTCATAACTTTTTAAGGGAGAAGATAGGTTATTATTGTGAGAAATGTAAGTTGATTTGAAGTAACTGAAGTTGAGATTCTACAGATCCATTTTCTGAGAATGAGAGACATTCCATATCAGGCAAGAAAGTTAGACTACTTACTTAAGCTAATAAAAAAAGAAAGAAAATAATTACTTGTTAATTATGAAAAGGGCTGAAGCTATTGCTACTATTACTTTAATGAGTAACAGTATTCACTGTTTTTCAGTGAATATCTGAACTGAAATCTTATAAATAAATAAAACAAATCATCATTGTAGATGTCTGATGTATATAAAGAAGGACTGATAACATGGAGGGGAGGAAGGAAAAAAAGGAATTAGATTAATTTGTTTCCCTACCTCATAATCTCTTTTCATATTTATTGCCACTTATCTGAATAGGGCGCTTCCCATCTGATCGCATTCAAAGAGCAAAATATGTTCATCCTCACCCTATTTCTGTAGTTGATGAGAGGAGCTTTGGAACTGAGTTGCTGAATGCACCGTGAAGCATATCATCCAATATTGCAGAGCAGAAAGAATCAGGGATTCCGGGGGGAGGGGGGGTGACAAAATATGCCTCATGATGCAAACTCCCATGCCTCAAGTAGTTGCGTGTGATGTCATGATGTAACATTTTGTCATTTTGATGTCATTATAGTTAGTTATGGAAACCTATGAGGAGAAATAATCTGGACCCTTCCATCTCTCAGCTGTTAGCTGTCCTTCACTTGCTAGGATTAATATTTCTATCCTAGAATGGGAAAATAAAATCAATGTAGAAGCACTGAAAACATGGCCTTTAAGAATCAGTTTTTCTAGCAATGCAGTTTTAGAATACTTGGTTGATGATTTAAAAAAAAAAAACTTACAGTGTTAAAATATTCCTTAAAGGCATAATGTGTTTCTTTTCATGGATATAATGGCAATTAAGTCCATGGAATATTAACTATGATTCTGTAAATCAAAACAATATATTCCCAAAGATAACTGGAGATTTAAAAACTGAAGTGAAAAACAAGATAATTTGTGGAATATTCCATGATTCTCTATGCCTAAACACCTTTGCTGGGTGTATAAGCATAGTTGGTTGAACTATAAGTTACTTTAAAAAGAACAGTATTTTCATGATCGTATTTTGCTTATAAATTTTCATTGTGGGGAAAAATCTACATTATCCACTTTCCTTTATGCTTCAAAATGGTCCTGATGAAGGTAAAGAAAATACAGTGGTACCTCGGGATATGAACGCCTCTACTAACAAACTTTTCGGGTTACGACCAGCTCCGGCCGCAAAAATTTACCTCGATGTGCGAACTCCGCCTCGGGGTACAGTCATTTTTCCGCCCTGACACGTGGTCCACGGCCATTTTTCCACCCCTGACACGTGGTCCACGGCCATTTTTCCGCCCCTGACACGTGGTCCGCGGCCATTTTTCCGCCCCTGACATGTGGTCCGTGGCTGTTTTCCCACCGCTTGGCGCCCAGCCGTTTTCCCACCCCTGACACGTGGTCCGCGGACGCCAGAATGGATTAACGGTAATTACATTGAACCTTATGGGAAAATTTGCTTCGGGGTGCGACCAAATTCGGAGGGCGGAACGGATTAACCAGATTTACATTGAACCCTATGGGGAAATTTGCGTCGGGTTACGACCAACTCGGGATACGCCCAGAGTCACGGAACGGATTAAGTTCGTATCCCGAGGTACCACTGTACACTTGAAAAATAAACTTTTTAGATTTGCAATAAGGCTATCCATGATTAAATTTCAAATAATCTACTTGTAAGATTCTTGGAGAATAAGAAAAAAAACCACAACCATTCCAAGAACAGTTTTATTGGAATGCATACTGCTATATTGTTAATGATAGCTTTTAAAAACATTAGGCACATTCAAGCATCTTTAAGACTGAGAATGAAGCTAGTTGCTGAGTACACTGCAAGAGCATTAAGCTATTATAATATTTCAAGGATCTTTGTACAAAAAAAATGAAAGTACTCTATTGTGCAAAAAATAGATTACAAGGTTGCAATGCTAGAATGTTACATTATATAGAATCAGCACATGACAGTACATAGTATATAATTAATATTAGTTTTTACTAGGGATTTCAAATGCAGTAGTTATATCCATATTTATACTGACAAAAATGCCCAAATGATGCCTATTAATTTTTCCCTATGTTGTGCTGGAGTTTTTTTTTCCCAGTTTCTTTTTTTTTAAAGTTCAACTTTAAACATTTTCAGTCTTTTGTCAGTCATTTCAGAGGGCAGTAGTTTGGAAGTCATTGAAGTTACACAAGCATGCATCTTTTCAACAGAGCTGTAGAATCCACCCACACTGATACATTCTTTTAACATGGAAGCAAATTGTACAAACACAGCAGTACCAATTAATGCTCACTTTCTCTGTTTTCTGAATAAATCTTCTCTGTTAGAACATGGCACAAACTGTAGCGTTTATGGCTGTTATAAAAGGTCTCCATCTAGTGGAATTTCTAGGCAGTAGTAACAAAAGAAAAATGCATTCCATTGTCTGTTTCTTTCATTATGAATGCTAAAAAGGATGGGTTCTTTTACTGAACCTGGACCACGGGTAGCGAATGATTATGTTATCTTTAAACCAATCTTGTATTTTTCTAATTCTTGCTTTTCAGAGAAGGAGATTGGTGGGAAGCCCGATCCCTGACTACTGGAGAAACTGGTTATATTCCCAGTAATTATGTGGCTCCAGTTGACTCCATCCAAGCAGAAGAGTATGTTTTTTTTAAAAAAAAATACGGGAGTGTTTTGTATAGAGAGCAGTTGAAATTGTGGTGACTTTCAAGGAATTACACATTACATTACCTTCCTTTTTCAGCTGGGCTGCTAAATACTTGGGTAATTAAAGGGAAAATGAGCTAGCTTTTACCAGAGAAAAGCAGGAACATCCAGAATTTCCTGGTCTGGAAAGATACCCTTTATATTGTAGTGGGTATAGCAGCACTGAGATTGTGAAGGTTTTATTCAAGTTAATTGGCCAGAGCTAAATTCATAATAAAGGCAGATGGAGCAACATTCATTATTTCAGTTTTAAATATCAGCACTAAAGGAAACATTGAAGCATTTCCAAAGACAATGTTTCAATAAACATGAAATCCTAGCGCTGCAATTCTGTGCATAACTTCTCAGAATTACATTCTCTTGCACTGGATTACGCTTTGCAGCGTTTTACATCATTGAATTGCTGACTTAGTACTACATGAACATATATAATCAATTGTCAGTGGGCCTTTCAGTGTAAGATCTTCAGTGTGCAAGTTAATCTGACTATAGTTGCCAACATTTTTATGTCTTCATCATGTCTCACCAGGTAGTCTTTGAGTTACAACCATTCATTTAACAACGGTTCAAAGTTACAACGGCATTGGAAAAAGTGACTTTTGACCAGTCCTCACACTTATGACTATCACAGCATCTCTGCAGTCACATGTTCAAAATTTGGGTGCTTGGCAACCAGCATATATTTACGATGGTTGCAGCATCCCAGGGTCACATGGTCGCCATTTGCGACCTTCCTAGAGGGCTTCCAACAAGCAAAGTCAATGGGGGAAGCTGGATTCACTTAATGACCATGTGATTCACTTAATGATTGGGGCAAAAGTTGTAAAATCGGGCACAACTCACTTAACGACCACATTGCTTAGCAACAGAAGTTCTGGTCCCAATTGTGGTCCTAAGTCAAGGACTACCTGTATTCATATTATGAATCATATGATTTGTATTAACTCATTCTGCTAGTACATCATTATCAGAAATCAACATTTTACTAGCTAGGACAAGTCTTTAAGTATTCTCAAGGCATAAGAAAAACCTGAACAATCTTCACAGATTTTTACAGAAACTTTTAAATTCTGTAAAAAGTAAACAATTCCACTTCCGGTTTAAACCCTTTTGTTTCTGGCATGTTTGTTCAGATGGTACTTTGGGAAACTTGGACGAAAAGATGCTGAGAGGCAGCTGCTGTCTTTTGGAAACCCACGAGGAACCTTCCTGATTCGTGAGAGTGAAACCACCAAAGGTAATATGCCTGTGTTTTAATTACAAAGCAGAGGAAAAACAACAGTGAAGGTAAACCAGGTGATGAGACATGTTCAGATGGAATAAAAATGTGGGGAAAATAGGAGGAAGGAGTATTAGGTACCTTCACCGCCTTGAGTTATTTATAAAAATAATAAAGGCAGGATAAAAAAAAATCTAAAGTCTAATCTAATCTATAAGCAAATTGATTTTTCATGTAATTTTAAGTGCCAAATTTAAATTCAGCAGGACTTATTATTAGATAAACATCACATTAGTACATAAACTCCGTGCTGGTGTCTTAAGTAAAGAAAAGCAGTGCCTGACTTATGGTCAGAGGTGCTTATTTTTTAAATTCTGCTAAGTTCTAAAAATTAGAGGTTGCAAACAAAGGTAAAGAAATCTAATTCTGAATATAGCTGTCATATAATGAAGAATGAAGAATTTTAAAAGAATCTCTAAATTGTTGAGCAGTTCAGAATCACTGAATGCTGTGCTTTTAAAAAGTTCTCCTTTCATGCTTTCCTTAGTTTCAAAAAATTATACTGGTTAATCCATTTTTATCGTAATATGTTACCAACACAAGTTGAATTATTTTTGATTATATTTCCTTTATCTACATGTAGCTTTTATTTTTCTTGTTATAGGTGCCTATTCATTGTCCATTCGTGACTGGGATGATATGAAAGGTGATCATGTCAAACATTATAAAATTCGCAAGCTTGACAGTGGAGGATATTACATTACAACCAGGGCACAGTTTGAAACTCTTCAACAACTTGTTCAGCATTATTCAGGTAACTTTGAAAATTCAGTTGTTAAGTAAACTCAGCTTCCTTAAGATAAAAATACGACTGATATAATGTCTCTTTCATTATTAACTTTTTGTTAAGTAGAAAATGTTAATGAAATTAGTGCCATCTTTTTCCTTTTAGTCTTTAGTTTGGAAATAAATACATTATACAAATATCCCATATTATGAAAACTCAAAAAGAATCACCATTTTAAAAAAAAGACTTTCATTATATAGGCCTCAGAGCATTTCTGTACTCCATAAGCTTAGATTAATTTCATTAGCAAGTTCTTGATAAATATATGGCCTTTTGGTATAAGCCACTTTACCTGAAAAGGAGATTTGGGGTGTCTATTAATATAATGCATAAATTGGTTTCTTATATCCACATCTTGATATTGAGTTTCCCAGAATTCATCATTACTTTCATGTTAACATCTTAACCTACATTTTAGGACTCAGAGAGCTTGGAGGCATAAGTTATAAAACTAGGCAGGGGACAGAGTCCTTACTGTTGAGATTTTAAATATCTCTGTGATTTCCCTTCTGTTTCCTGTAGAATTAATTTGTTCCCCCCACCCCCATACCCAAATCCTGCCACACCATGTTAGTCTAGTTTGGGAAATAGAAATACTCTTTTTCTAGAAAAGATACATGCTGATTTTTTTTTTTAAAGGATGCATGCATTTGGTCACTAGGTTTAACTCTAATCAGAGTCACTTTCTACTTAATAGTTATACTGACTTTAATAATGCTGGAATTTGAAAGCATTTGTGTTATAAAGTTCAGGGCACTTTAGAAAGGGAGATCTCTATCCATCTATCCTCAGGACACCTTACATGGGCTAATCACTTGCTTAGTTCTTGTATTCCATGTAGTTGTTCACACATTTCTGTTGACAAATTATGCAAATATTCTCCTGGCTGTCCCCTCGTTCACTGCAATGCTGGGATCAAAGCTGACAGTAAACCAAATCAGGATCAGAGATAAGAAATCACTCTTGTCAGCTCATTGCCACCTTGAGTAAGTGACAGGACATGCTTTCCTCCTTTCAGTGACCCTCATCATTACCCCTTTATACTTGTATATTCTGATTGAGTACAGCTTGTACAGTTTAGTACAAGTATTCCACAAATATTATATTCCCTGTTTTCCTCTATTTGACAGCTTATACTTTAAACAGTGCTGAAATAGAAGGCCTTTAGTTCATGTTCATTGCTTGACATGGCTAAGATTCAGCCACAGTTAGTCCTATATTTATGCAAAGATGGTTTTGTTGTTGTTTTGGTTTTGGTGTGCCAGTGTTGACTCCTAGCAACTGCCTGGACTAGTCCCTGCAGTTTTCTTGGCAAGGTTTTTTGAAAGTGGTTTGCCCTTGCCTTCTTCACAGAGCTGAGAGAGTGTGACTGGCCAATGTTACCCAGCTGGCTTCATGCCTATGGCGGGACTAGAACTCACAGTCTCCTGATTTCTAGCCTGGTGCCACACCAAACTGGCTCTAAAGATTGTATATGGCACATTAAAATTACAGAGCTGTTTATCAGAATTTTTTTTTTATGTAAACCAAAACACACATTCCTAGAAACACTTAATTTTTTCCTCATCCCATTAACAAATATTTATATTAATTGATGTTACATGTAAACAAATTATGAAACTCCATTTGTAGTTCTTTTAGAGAGTTATGGATCATAATAATAGTAAAATAATAAATGTATTTAATATTTTAGAATAATATTATTTCTGAGGTCTTTAAAGACAATCTTATTTTTTTCTGAACATTAGAATTAATGGATATAATTAATGGCAAGTGGGAAAAAAATAATACTTCCTGTATGTTGAGCAGTAATCCAAACTTTTCATTTTAGCGCTGGAGAAATCCAGTATCTTACAAGCTGACTTCTTTTCATTTAACAAGATTGTTCCTTCTCCCTTCCCCTGAAATTCTCTAATTTCCCTCTCCCCAATTAGAGGGTTCCTAAACACTTCTGAGTACACATAGCATGCTAGGGAGGGGAAATCTTGTCCTCCTCACTTCACTGAATGTGGGTGGTATTAATTGGCTAATTATTATCTACTCTTATCCACTGTTGTAAAATAAGTAGAAATGCATGTCTCTAGGACTATTCACTTTAAAAAGAAAACGGCCTTTTCATGTTTTAGAATGATTGTGTGTACCATGTCCATCCATACAATATTCTGTGCGAAGTTCTTATATATTTATTTATTCTAAGAAGACTTTCTAAGAGTGTTCAATATTTAAACTGTTTTGTAAATTGTGATAGGAGTTAATCAGTTTAGGATTATATTTCAACTATTTTATTGAACTCATTACTCAGTATTTCATTGCTCCTATATTCAGGCACTTTCCAAGTTTCTTCTCTTTTTGCTCACCCAAAGGATGCATGCTAACTAGGGTGTAGTTATACATTTATGCTTCACCTATTATTTAATATATTAATTCATTAATACTGTGAAATTCTCAGATGTCACCTCCTTGTTCTCTATTGCGTTAAACATGCAGCTATTTCGCTTCCGTGTATTCTGTCCACTTGCATCTTTCCACTTCCAATAATTTGTTTCTTTTTCTTGCCTCATTTTTTTCTATTGCTGTAATATTGCAGTGGTTATCCTTGGCATATTTTTGTTGGTAGGACAAAAATTAGTAGGACAAATTGCTACTGCAAAAGTATTTGCTTCTCCATGGGTATCATTCTGGATCAACCTTTCTCAGCCTGGTGCCATCCTCTTGTTCAGACAGCAACACCCATAATTCCCTGGCAGTATTTCGGGAGGATATCAGGCTCGAGAAGGCCAATCTAAAGATTTGCCTGGAAGCATCAAATCATCAAGCAATCCATAATTGCCAGAAAACAGCGACTGAATAGATGACAGTCCTTAAAGATAATGATGGGCCTGTTGAGGTCATTTGGTCATGGCCAATTACATCATCCACTAATACACAGGCAAGAACTGATGGTGCTTTACCAACTGTGTATTTGCATGATGCCATTCCAGCTGTTTTTAACAGAGGTTCTCTACAAAAGAAGCAGGGCTTCCTCTTCTGACAATAAATTCTTAGTGTCAACCATTGATTGCTTTCTGCTTCATCTCACCAGGCACCTTGGTAAATCAACATCAGCTTTCCTTTCCCCTGCCCTGTTAAACTCCCTCATATAACATTGAAACTACAAAAGAGAGAGAGAAAGACTTGACTGAGAGATTGTTTTGTTCCTATTGAAACATTCTGGCCACAATAATGAATAAAAACATTTTTAGGATAATAGTGTTAAAAGTTCATACTCAGCCCAAGATGATTTGAGCATGCTCAAAAACATGCCACAATATAAGATGTACATTATGGCTCTGGTTCTGTTGCCCTGACCAGCTTTCTCCTGCTTTCAGCATTTATTCATTTCATGCTAGGAGTGAATAGAAATGATCCTGTCCTTCAAGTGTAAGGCATGCCATAAAGCAGTTTGGAAAAAGGAGGGGATGCATGGCTCTTGTTACAAAAAGGATTAATATTTAGTCATTTACTATTTACTAGTCATTTACATCCATCTACTATTTTAGTAGAAGAGATGGATAAATCAGCCCATAGAATCTTCAGCAAACATCAGATCTCTTCTGGGATATTGGGGTCAGCCTGGGAAATTGGGGAAGGGCACAACAAACAAAACAAGAAAGAGGAGAAACCTTAGGCTACCCTAATATTGTATTAGAGTATATTATGTGCCCTACTCATTTTTAAAATAGCTTACTCTAATTGCAATAGCTGAACTGGTTCACTGTAAGTTTGTCATCAAATGGTAAATGCTAGACTGCTAACTTATCATGAAGCATCTCCATTGGCTTCAAGTTTATTCCAGACACAATTTAAATTGCTAATTTAAATCTATAAAACTGAACCAAGTGTGGACCTGATAGCTGTCATAATCTTTGTTGAAAACTTTTCTTTGGATTCTCCAGCCAAGAAAGAAAAGCCTCATTGATTGCGAGATCCAGATTATACAATGTATTTTCTTGATGCTAAGTCTGAATTCTTTTTGGTGTCGGATGAAAACTTTTCTATTTGTCTGTCTTTTAGATCTCAATTTTTAATGAAGATTTATAATTGATGGTTATCCTACTTTGTTTTTTATTTGTTTATTGAATGCTACCAACTTTTTATGTAAACCACACTGAAAAATTGGAGAACAAAATAGATACACAAACTATTTATATTTAAGACCCTTCGTTCAAGGGGTTTCCTATGCTTAGGGGAGGTTGCATTAGTTTTGGCTTCTGTGGTTCACTCTAGCTGACTTCCTCCCTGTGTCCTCCAATAAATGAGGAAAACCTTCCACTCTTCCTCCTCCAGACATTCACCAATTTCAGGTGAATACTTGCTGTGCATGTTGATCCCAGCCAGTAGTTTCGAATGTTAGACTGAAATAGTGCAGCTCTTCTCAAGCAACAGACTGTGTGTCAGAAATTATTCTTATGCTGTGGCAAGAGAAGCACTAGGTGATATAGAAGAAGTAGGATCTCCGTATAGTCACTGAATCCAGGGCTGAAATAGCCAATTGGATGTATATAATATGCAAGCTTCCAGAATGTGCCAACATAGTTGGCTCCTGATATGCAATTCATATGCATTTCCATAGTTTTGCTGCATTTGCAACGTTTAGCTCAATATGGAGCCTATAGAACAAACTTGTAAGTATTGTCTCAAGTTATAGTTACATTATGTTATGATGTACACTACTTTTTTCCACTTCTAGGAAATAACTGTCTGATACCAGTATATTCCTGAAATTACAGGGACTGTCACTCTACCTTTTCCTAGAGATTAAAAAAAAATACTTTAAAAATCTGGTATTTCAGTGCTTCTTGTTTTTGATGCTTGTTCAATATTCCCTTCTTTTTAAAGAAATATCAAAACATAGGAAAGAATCAATTGAGTAAATTTTATTTTAAATGTTGTTTTAACATTCCTGATTTAAAACATGCATTTCTACCTCCTGATTTGTTAAAATCAGCCCAGGTGACCAAATTCCATTTTTGCATAGGACCCACTTAGCAACATATTTAACTTCTGTAGTATGTAAAAGTATAGTAATGTGAAAAAGTACACCCCATTGAAATTTTTAGTTTTTCAACATATTTCAACATACAGATATTTGATCTTCATTTCAACAATATTGATAGATAAAGGGGATATAATATAACAAATACCATGCATCATTTACATTTCGTAGTCCACTGTGTAATTTAAATAAACATAATTGCAAATTTCGCATGTGGAAAAAGTAAGTACACCCCTACATTTATCACTACCCCAAATACCTAAAATTAGGATCAGGTGCAACATTGTTAAAGAGGATCTGGGAGGAATCTGTCTATTTAAACCTCAGACATTTAGTTTGATTTGCTCTTCGTTGTTGAAGTGTGTGGTATCATTATGTCTAAATTCTCTGAGGCATTCAGAAAGATGATTATTGATGCCTATGGGTCTGGGAAAGGATTTTAAAAGATTGCCAAACAATTAGACATCAATAATTCCACTGTCCAGAAGATCATCTACAAGTGGAGAAGATATCAAACAACTGCCAACTTGACCAAACTAGGCCATCCCAGTAAGTTCAGTCTAAGAGCAGAACACAAGATGCTGAAAGAAGTCTCTAAGAACCCTAGAATTTCATCATGGGACATATAGGTAGTTGTTGCCAATGTCAAAGTGCATGACTCCACCATTAGAAAGAAGCTGCACAAATTAGATCTATATGGGAGGCATGCCGGGGGAAACCTTTGCTGTCCAGAAGGAACATCAAGGTAAGACTAAAGTTTGCTCGTGAATACCTAGGCAAAGACCAAGACTTCTGGAACAATGTGCCCTGGACAGATAAGGCAAAGATAAAGTTATTTGGCCACAGTACCAGAAGACATGTTTGGTGAAAGCCAAAGAGAGCATTCACTAGAAAAACCTGATTCCAACTGTAAAGCGTGGTGGTGGACATGTTATGGTTTGGGGCTGCTTTGGTGCATCAGGTTAGTGCACCATCATAGAATCCACTGCTCTGGTGTATCAGGTTAGTGCACCATCACAGAATCCACTAAGAATTCTTCATTGTACAGAGGGTGTTTGAGGATAATGTGAGACCACCTATCAGAAGATTGAAGCTCAGCTGAAAGCGGATCTTGCAACATGACAATGACCCTAAACATTCCAGTAAATCCACCAAGGAATGGCTGAAAAAAAAGTAGTGGAGGGTTCTGGAATGGCCAAGTAAAAGCCCGGATCTAAATCTCATCAAGATGCTATGGGGTGATTTGATACAAGCTGTGCATGAAAGAAACCCCTCAAACATTTCACAGGTGAAAAAATTCTGCATGGAGGAGTAGGAAAAAATTCCTCCCAGTTGATGTCAAAGACTGGTAGACAGTTATAAGAAATGCATACTTGAGGTGGTTTCTGCCAAAGGGGGCAATAACAGGTATTAGAGCCAAGGGTGTATTTATTTTTTCCACAGAAGGAAATGGCATATCTGTTAATTTTTTGTTGAATAAATTATTGCAAAGTCAATTTTTCGTAGTTTTTTTTTTGTTCAGTTACATCACCTTTATCTTTATATACTGTTTAATGAAGATAAAATATTGATATGTCCATATACGTTAAAAAAGATTTACATGGGGTGTATTTACTTTTTCGCATGATTGTATACATCTCCCATTTCTTCTCAAGTCTGAGAAGCTGATTAAGTGAGAATCCTGATTAAATGCTATTAATATGTATACTGGTGTTCCAGTTAACAGTCTTTAGAAATAATAGAGAGGAATAGGAGAGGAATAGAAATAATAGAGGAAAGGAGAGAGGTTGGATTAGGTCATGCCAACATCTGAATGCCCTTCCAATCAACTAAGAAAGAAACAGTAACCCAGAATGAAGTTGATTGAGACTAGTAATTTCTGTTGAATTCTTATCATTAACTTAAAACATTCTGGGAAAATGTGAAAAAGGCTCTAAGTTAGATGCAAAACAGAAATCAGGATTAGGTTATAAACTTTGTCTCATTTCTTTACATTTTGTGACCATGTCAGTCCTCCTGTTCAAGCTAAGCAAAAGAAAGCAGCGTGGCGTCAAAAATACAAAGGTCTCAGAATTAAAAAAAAAAGTAAATGTTTTAGGTATGTGGTGTGATTAATCTTCAAGCTTATTTTGGAATGCTACTAACAGACATTTTAACTTGTTTACTAGCCCCGATTTTTTGTTTTTTCTTCCGTGCTTGCTATGTTTGTTTCATGTTTGTTACTCTTTTCTTTCCCTGTGCTTTACTTCTCCTTCATCAGAGAGAGCTGCGGGTCTTTGCTGCCGCTTAGTAGTCCCTTGTCATAAAGGAATGCCAAGGCTTACTGACCTGTCTGTCAAAACCAAAGATGTCTGGGAAATTCCACGAGAATCACTACAGTTGATCAAGAGACTGGGAAATGGGCAGTTTGGGGAAGTATGGATGGGTATGCTGAGAAAATATTTTAACTTCTTTAGTCAGCCCCCAGCTACTGGGGACAGGTGTGGAAGATGGAAGGTGGAAGCAAAAGGAATAAGGATCAGCAGCATGAACAGCAGATGTCTTCAGTTACTTAGAGTAATATGCTTCTCTCTGAAAACCTGCCATTTAAGCATTGATAAAAAGATAGATGATGCAATGGGCTTCCTGAGTTTGGTTGCTAGATTTGATAAACTGCCTTCAGTTTTCAAGCATGCTAATCAGATAGCTATGCAAATATTTATTATGAGCAACTATCTAGAAATTTACTGAACACAGATAACTAATGGGAAAAAAACACCTTCCATCTTTCTGTGCATGCAATTACGCTATGAATTATAAGTATTTCTTTTATTAATTTCCTTTCCTGTAGAGAAAGCTGATGGTTTATGTTTTAACTTAACTGTGATTGCATCGAATTATACTCCACAAACTGTCGGATTGGCTAAGGATGCATGGGAAGTTGCACGAGATTCATTGTTTCTGGAAAAGAAGCTGGGTCAGGGCTGTTTCGCTGAAGTGTGGAGTGGTAAGGCAGTGAAAACTGTTCTGTTTGGGATAGATGCTTAAAGCCATCAGAAAAGAAGCCAATTTCAGAACAAGAAAGGCATTATGAACACAAGTTCCAATGAAATAATATTATCCCCTTAGACTAACATTTGTTAAGGCCCATGAGTGGAGAAGCCTAGACTTACTATTCTAGTCCACACAAGCACAGAAAGACAACATTATAACACATTATCTGTGTTATATTGTAAAAAAATGCACTACTGATTCTAGAACTGGAGGTCTCCAATGCCCAAGTTCCACCATTATTTATATGGTCCAAGATCGGGTAGAGTCTACACCAGTATTATGTGCGAGCTCCTGTTGGCATTTATGGGACAAAATAAAGTGTCTTGTAATTTGGGATGCACATTCCTTATACAGTGGTACCTCGGTTCACGAACTTAATTCGTTCCGCGACTCTGGTCACGAACCGAATTGGTCGTGAACTGAATCAAATTTTCCCATAAGGTTCAATGTAAATACAGTTAATCCGTTCTGACCCCTTCGAATTTGGTCACCAACCGATTTTTGATCACGTCCTGAATCAAATTTTCCCATAAGGTTCAGTGTAATTATGGTTAATCCGTTCTGAACCATTTTTTTTTTTTAAACCGCAAAAATATGACACAAAGTACAGTACGAAGAGAGAGAAAGCTAACCTTGCTTGACACGACTTCTGGCGTGGAGGACAGGAAGGCAGGTGGGGAGGCGGTTACTGCTTGGAGGGCGAGTCCCCCTCCGTACAGGAAGCCACGACCACGTGTCACAGGAGGGAAAATGGCCGCGGATCCTATTCATAACGCCGATCCGGCATTCGTGAACGGAGGCAAAATTTTGTGAACGGAGCTGTTCGTGAACCGAATTGTTCATGAACAGAAGCGTTCGTGAACCAAGGTACCACTGTATATCAAAGTAATCAAGACTTAATCTCAAGCAGGGCTTTTTTCTAGGCTCACCCTTTACTTTTACCTTTCCCTTATAAAAAATTAGCTTCTACATACTTATAATTATTGGGACAGGCCTTTTGCTAGTTATTAATAAGTAGCTAAGCAACATGGCTATAGCTTTTTTTTAGTGTGCAAACTGTCAGCTTTACAGCATATTAATTGTGAACAAATTAATTGTGTTTGTTAACATGTCTAGCTTTTGATTCCCCCCCAAAAAAATAAGTGTATAGTTTTGGAATATTAATGAAAAAAAGTTCCATGGATGATTATTAAATAAAACAGTTTTGAGCTATAGACAGATCAAATCACAATAAATTGTTTCAGTTGATATATGAATTTTCCTATTCATTAGCATCATAATTTCTAGTTCAGAGGAGAATTAGTTTGGACAAGAGCCCATGGGATCCTTACCTTCAAGTTTTATTAATATTTATATTGTAAAAAATACTATTTTGTGTGTTGCTTTGACCCTAGCTATGTGCAGTCTTTCTCCAGTAGAAAGAGGTTTCTTTATAATGACTTCTTAATGAATGATAACAATTTTAGCAGAAGAATATTTATCAATACATTTCAGCCCAATGAATTTGTCCAATACATTTGGAACTCACTAATAAAGATGAATACATTTCCCCCCAGGAGCTTTGTGCTATGCCTTGGCTGAGCCATAGCTTTGTGAAATATATTTGCCTAAAATATCCTGTTCTTGGTCACTCGGTGAGCTAAGTCATTAAAACAAGTTTTGCATGCTTGTACTCATTCCTCTTTCGACTGTGGAGGATGAACCTAACTTGAAGTAGTTGGATCACCAATGTTCTGCAGCTGCATTAGTGTTCACTGCTTTTTAGATGTCACATTTAACTGTTAAGTTGTAACAGATTAACCTTTACAACTCCTTTCTGTATCACAGCAGCCTTTCCTAACTTGGTGCTCTCCAGATCTGTGGCTAAGGATTCTGATAGTTGAAAGCCAATGCATTTGGAGGATACCAGATTGGGAAAGACTGCTTTAATATCTGAAATAAATAAACAAGCAAGCAAGCATTCTGTAATTTAGCTGTCAACCAGGGATGTGTGAATTTTATTGATTTATTTATCTGTTCATCTCTTTATAGGTACTTGGAATGGGAATACTAAAGTGGCAATAAAGACACTGAAGCCTGGCACTATGTCCCCAGAATCATTCCTGGAAGAAGCCCAGATCATGAAAAAGCTAAAGCATGACAAACTGGTCCAACTTTATGCTGTGGTGTCAGAAGAGCCTATCTACATTGTCACAGAATATATGGGTAAAGGTAAGATAAGAAGTACCTGTACTCAATAGATTATGGAATGCAAATTAGGCCTATCTTGTATTTAATTAATTATATAATGTTTATACCAATTGACTCCGGTAGTCAGTAGTGAAACATAAAATAAACAATAATACATAAATGAAAACTCAACTCCTCAAACCAGTGCAATATAGTTAAACAAGGTAGAGAAATCATGTAGGGCGTAGTTTCTAGAATTCTTTCCTTTTTAAAAATGTAATTAATTAACTAAAAACAGGATAACATAAAATGGTTTTACAGCATACAAAAATTGATCGTATGGAATAATTTCATTAAATGTAAAGTCTTACCTATAATTATACCTTTTTCTTATCTAGACACATGCCACTCAACTCCTAAAACCTTTGTAAGTAGCGTGTATGTTTCCTTATCTGAATACAACAAGCAGATAATTTTTTGACATAGTTTCCTTAACAGATAAAAGATATTATAACATGCCAGATTGCTTCTAGAATTCTTTCCAAGAGCTACTGTGGTGTAATGGTTATGGTATTAGAATAGGAACAGGGAGACCCAGGTCCTTGTCCACAGAAGATCTTTGAGCCAAGTAGTCTCTCTCTTTCTCAGCTCAGCGTACCTAACAGCATTGCTGTTGCACCACCTTGTGCTCCTGAATGAAAGGTGGGATGCATATCCTATAAATAAATAATGGTTCCAATCTGGGTCACAATCTTCAGGATATTTAGTTGCTGATGTTGTCAGGTATCCAAAAGCTGCAAAGACTGAATTATACTGGGAACATGAAACACAAAAGCATGGACATAGGGAAACTCAGCCCAATGAAAGATGAAATGATTCAACTCCACATTGACATCTTAGGCATCAGCAGTTTGAAATGGACTGGAGTTGGACACTTTCAGACAGAAGATCATATTGTTTACTACATAGGAAACAAAAACAAAGAAGAAACAGTGTTGCTTTTATAGTTAGGAAGGATGTAACAAAGTCAGTACTTGGGTACAGTGCAGTTAATGACTGAGTAATATCAATTAGACGTCACTGACAACCCTTTAATGACAGTTATTCAGTTTTTTGCTCCTATCACTGAATTGCAGAGAAGAGGAGGTTGACCAATGCTATGATCACATTCAGTCTGAAATTGTTCGAACATGCAAGCAAAATGTTCTGCTTGTGATAGGAGACTGGAAAGTCCATGCTGGAAGTACTAAGGACTGCATAGCCTAGAAAAGAGAAATGAAGCAGGAGAATTAATTATCAGTTTCTGCCAATCCATTTATTTCTCCATTGCTAAACACAGTCTTCAACAACCAAAACAATATATGTAAGGATATCACCAGATGGAGTACCCAGAAATCAAATTGGCTATATTATTGGTACAAGGAGGTGAAAGGATACAGTTATAACAGCTGAGACGTGGCCAGGAACTGACTGTGAAACAGATCATGAACTGTTCATGTGCAGTTTAATCGGAAAAAAGCAAAGCCAGCCAATTTCCACAATAAGATCTTGAGCATATGCCCACCATTTTCAGGAGAATATCAGGAATCATTTTGAGATCCTAAACCTCATCGATAGGAACTATGGAACAATATCAAATACATTCTTAAGGATGAATGTGAAAAGAAACTGCCAAAGACCAAGAAACAGAAGAAGCAAACTGGATGTCAGAACATATGGTAGAAATGTCCAAGTAGGGAAGCCAAAGCTAAAAAAGACAAAGATCTCAGGAAGGAAAACAATTTCAGAGACCTGTTAGAAGAGACAAGAAGCAGTATTACAACAACATTTGTAAAGATACTGAAGATTGATGTCAGCCCATTGAGGTAGGTCAAGTCAAGAAACAGACACCACTGAGATTCCAGGAATGCTACATATTGTTGTAGAGTAGAGTAATAAAACCTTGAAACCTGCCCAAGTTTCTCTCTGCCTCATCTTGCACTAAACAAAATCAAAGCAGGGTTATTTTTTAGTTTCTTTCTCATGCTTTCTTCAATCTCTGGACTATATAATCACTTCTCCAAGCTCCTTAGCTACTCTTAATACCTTCCCCAAGGTAATATCTAAATTCCTTTACAAGTCCAGATGTATCATTGCAAAACAGACTGGCTCAAGGTCATCAAACAAGTGAGACAAGGCTGTATACTCCTTATTTATTAAACCTTTATGCTGAATATACAGTATATTAAGAGAAACTTGATTGAAAGAAGAAATGAGAGTGATTTTTAAATTGGAAGAAGAAACATCAGTAACCTGCACTGTGATGATAACATTACTATTATAGCAGAAAACGTAAATGAACTGGAAGATCTACTAAGGAAAGTCAAGGAGCTCCAAAAAATGGGACAAGGTTAAATATAAAGAAAACCAAACTAATGACAAATAAGCTTCACTGGGGCTCTCCTGAGGGTTGTGAAGGGAGGGCAAATGGCGCAAGCCTATATTGTAGGTAGGTAGGTAGGTAGGTAGGTGATGGGAGGGATGGAGGGATGGAGGGAGGGAGGGAGGGAGGAAGGAAGGAAGGAAGGAAGGAAGGAAGGAAGGAAGGAAGGAAGGAAGGAAGGAAGGAGGTAGGTAGGTAGGTAGGTAGGTAGGTAGGTAGGTTTGTTTGTTTCTGGCACTCCCTGCCAGCTTCCCACAAGCAAAGTCAATGGGGAAGACAGCAGCTAGTCATACGTCACTCCCACTCCCACTGCTTTTTTGCTCTTGGCCATTCTGTTTCTCTGTTTAAGTAAGGAAATATCTCTGAAACGATGACCCAATGGGTCACGGGTTGTCTAGTAGTAATTATAAATCTACTTTATCCATTATGTACACAGACAATGGTGAATGGGGATTTGAACCTGGATCACCATACCTTGAATTTGAAAACTAATATCTTGCTCAAACTCAGTTTAGAATTGTAGAACATAAGGGTTAGAAGTTACTGATAAGGTAAAATGGTAAGGAAATAAAGCCTTTTCCCCCAAACCAAGATTTCTTTGTAACACTATAAAGGCCTCTCCAACCATCCAAAAAGTTTTTCTGCTACTGCCTCTCTCTTCATGCCCTCACTATTTTAGCTGCTTACTGAAAGATGGCACAAAATCTGTTTGGGCCACAGTGTCCAAATTCTGGTTTATTCCTTTATGAAATCCTTTCACATGTATCTTTTTTCTTGTGCTTCATTCCGAGTAATAATCTAGCAAAGAGTCAGTCTATTTACATCCCAGTTTTAAAGTGTTGAAAAGAAAATACGTTTTCCTTATATATTTTAATTGTATCTTCACATTATTGGCATACTGTTTTCTATTGCACTTTTCAGAGCAATTTTTCTTTTTCTTTTTTTTTTTTAGTGTTTTTTAATATTTTGAGTGCTGTAGTATTCAATATATTGCACTAATTTTTGCGAGCCTGGATGATTCTATGATGATTCAAAACAAGAAAGATTGTGTGAGAAAAAGGAATAAATATCCACTCATAAATTGCTTAGAAGTTTATATTGGATAAGACCCTTAATTAAACATCCATAGATTTCTGTGGTCATAACCGTTTGCCTGTTGCATCCAAATTCTCAGATACCCATGGTTTGAAGTTCAGAAATTGTCATTGTGTCTGTGACTGGAATCACAAAGATTGGAGAGACCCGAATAGAATCCAAGTTATCTAATCCACAGATATGAAAGAAAACATATTTGGAAATTACTGATATGATCCAGATAGAATAGTTAAGGCATTTCCAGACAATATGAGAATTTCCAATTATTTCATATTTTAGTGTTTTTCTGAGAATATATCTTTCCCCAGCTACTTTATTTTTTTATTTCCTTCAATTTTTTTATAGCTTTGTGATTACCTTTCACATAAATATTTCAAAATGGTCAATTTTCTTCCTTTCCATCCTTCTGTTCCTATTTGACAATTCATACCAGGCTCTTAACATGGCATCTTGAAATGTTTATATATTATTGCATCTTATGCTCCCTTAAATGGAAAGGGCTATTGATTTCCACATCCTAAAGTAATTATATTCTGGCTTCATGAATTTGCTGAGCTCAGGCATTGCTGTGTGATCAAACCAGTTTCTCCATCCAGAAATGCTTAAGTAAGCATTCTGAACTGACCTTTTAAATATATTATCTACACAAGAGTTCTGTGCAGGTGATAAATGGTGGGAAGAGTTCTTTTAATGATTTACCCATGACTGGGCACTGCTGTTTCCCATTCTTTAAGGAGTAATGCAGAGTGCTTGATTTGTCCTAATAAGGATTCCTCTTCGTTGTGTTTGCCCTAATTTCACGCAAACTGATACTACAGGATGTATATTTTTTTCAGCTGGTACTTTGCTTCAGTAAATCAGTTTTCCGTGAACTTGAGCACTTCTGTTCTGCACTGTAGAGAACAATTTGTGTTTAGGGATAGAAAACTATATTGAAAAAAAGGGACTGAATCCAAAGCTATGTGGAACTTAACTCTGCATCTGTTGCTGCTTTAGACAAAAAAGGTAGCATTTTCTGCTCTTTTCCATAGTTTGGTAGTGAATCCTTAAGCTATGAGAAACTGCATTACTGTACTGTACTGTATTTTGGCAGGAGATCATCAAGAGCCAAAATTTCCCTTTGGTATGCACACAGGGTAGAGGAGGAGAGGGCCAGTTGGGTGTAGTGGCTAGAGGTACCAGGCTAGAAAATAGGAGGCTGTGAATTCTGATCCTTTCTTAAATGCAGCTGGGTGACTTTGGGCTACCTCAGCCCTAGGAAGAAGGTAATGAAAAATCACTTCCAAAAATGTTACCAAGAAAACTACAAGGACTTGTCCAGACAGTTGCCAGAAGACAAGAATGACTCGAAGGTTCCCCCTCCCCCCAAAAAGCAAGGGGGAGCCTTTTAAAGTGTATTCAGCTTTACTCACTGAAACGAACACTCCCTAATCTCCTAACAAACAGTCCTAGAAATTGTGGCATCACCCACATCACTACATCAGTTGGGCACTCTCTGCTGTCTGTTGCTACCCCCAAAACAAATTAAAAAGTTTGCCCCCATTATCAAACAGTTTCTTACCTCTGAATTGGGATGATATATTAAATCTGCTGCAGCTGTCAAGGGTTTGCCGAAATATTTTGCAGATGGAAAGTAGAATCATTGAGAATTGCCTCTAAAATTCAGTAGGATGAATTTTATATTAATCTGACATTTTTCATGACCTTTCATGTGTGATTTTGAGTTTTATTTAAGGTCTGCTGTAATATGTATATATACCAGGATATTATATTTCAATTAAACTTATGTTCCTTTGGAGACATATATGCAATTTATAAGTAAGTAAACATGTAATACATGTTTTCTGGAGCTATGATCATTTAAATTATTTTGATAGACTGTAAATTTAAATTGCTGATTTAAGAACTATGAAATATTTTTGTGTATGGAGAATGGCCAAAACAATTATTATACAACATTGGAAAAACAAATCTATACCTGATACATGTAATCTGTCATCATATGAATTAGGGTTTTTTGGAAAAACAAAAAACAAGGACTTCAGAGAAACGGTTTGGAGTTCCTTTGGTCATGGAATAATCCAGCTTTCTCTCTATCCCCACTGCTTGGGAGGAATAAATTTCTATTTAATATTATTTTATTAACAGTGTTTATGAATATAATTTTTATTAGTTTGAGGCAATCAAATAGTATTTAAGAACCTGTTTGTATTTGTATTGCAGGAAGCTTGCTAGATTTCCTAAAGGATGGTGAAGGAAGAGCTCTGAAATTGCCAAACCTGGTAGACATGGCAGCACAGGTAAATCTGAATGTGTCATTAATCCAAGGTATGCACATTAAAGCAAGTGGTGCTTATTAACTAGTGTATATCATGTATTGTAAATCTAACAGGTTGCTGCAGGTATGGCTTATATTGAGCGAATGAATTACATACACAGAGACCTGCGCTCTGCAAACATCCTGGTGGGAAATGGTCTAATTTGCAAAATTGCTGACTTTGGATTAGCAAGATTAATTGAAGACAATGAATATACAGCCAGACAAGGTAGGATCAGTGGCCAATATAACCTTTACTGTACCGTATATATTATGTGCAGATAGGCATGCCCCAAAGTGGATGGCTTTCTGATAGCTACTTATTTTAAATGTCATCTACATTTAATGTTTGAGATAAGGAATTGTTATTGCCAAGTCCAGTGCAGAAGAAGGGTATGTATCATTATTTTATCTGTGATCTCGCTGACAAATTTGGAAGTAGTAGTAGTCTCTCTCTAGTAGAGAGAGATTGTCTTTGGAATACATGGGCTTTCACTGTTGCCAGAAAAATTTCAGCTTGAATAGGGAGTGTGAAGCAGCCATGAAAAAGGCTTTTACATAAACAGTGGAGGACTTCCTGTTTTTGAAAAGACATGGCATGGCCATTCCACCTCTTCAGTGCACAAGAATGTTAAGTAATAATGAAGGTAGTGAAAACCATAAACCTAGGCTGTAAAGAAAATAAAGGAAAAATAAAATGAAATAAAATAAGCAGCAAATTAAAAATAGCAATTAGAACAGCTTAATAACTCAAACACTTAAAACAGAGTACACATCAGAAATAACTTACTACCAAGTGAACTTTCTTGGTGAATGTTTTGTCAATGGGGGCAACCCCCCCAATTTAAAAAGCCTCTGCAGACTTTGCACATGTGGTGGAGTAGGTATCTGGGGATGTCCTCTTATAGTGACTGCAGTTCTTTGAAAATCATGAGGAATCATAATTATTTGTACTATTAAACAGTAGGTCTTAATAGGTTGATTTGGCCAATTATGACCTCCACAAATGGAACAAAGTTATTTCCTATTAAAACAGAGTTAAAATGTATTGATTGCATTCTAGAAAAATGACCCAGGCAGTATGTAATAGGAAATCTTTTCATAGTAAATACTGTAATTAGCCTGAAAAACCATCTAGGCGTATTAGAGATAGTCATAGGTACATTTTAAGTTTTCTCTTTATATAGTATAGACTGCATTTAAGAATTAAGAGTTTCTCTAAATATTTTCTTTATATTTAAAATATATCAATTAAATGCTTTTCTGATGCTGGTAGTATCTTAATTCTAGAGGAATTGGCTCTGGCATGCATCCCCCTCCCTTTTTTTCCATGACCCCATCACATAAATTTTTCCACTGGGGTGCAGCTAGAGGACTGGGTTGTTTATCTAACTAGCTAGTGTTCCTGCAGGGTTTCTGACACCCAGGAGTTGAAGACTGGCTGGAAAAATGTGAGGCAGGCTGGCAGTCGCTTCTAGAGACAGGAAGTAAAGAGTTGAAGGTTGAATTTTAAAAACAGACTTCTTTTCTTTTTCTTGCCAGTATTGTGTACTTGACATTAATTGGGCTGACTTCCTGCTCTTCCACCCCCCAAAAGTTCTCCTGAATCCCTGCAGAAATTACTAAAGGAAGCAGATGGCGTTAAGATACCCATCCCCAGCTAATTTATAGGACATAGTATTTTGAGTTCAGTCTGATTCTTTTTTTTATTGATTTCTAACAGCTATGCTGACTATGTATGAAAGCAAATAGGATTATCAACATTATTTATTTTCCATAAATCATAAGTAAGAGATTGATGTACACTGGCAAATTGCTATTTCCTAGCATGTAATGAAAGCAATTTCTGAATTCTGTCTTTAGTACCCTGCCTTATCCCAGACTTAATCTCCATGAATAAGTGATCAAGTCATGTTAAAACATTTCTGGATGTTTCCTAGAAAGACTAAAAGGTTGTACAGATGGGATTGAAGGATTAAGGTATTGAAAGGCTTTGTGTTTGTATAATGGTTTCAGTGAGTGGAAAAAAGAAAGAGAATAAATTTATACAGTGGGGCAAAAAAGTATTTAGTCAGCCACCAATTGTGCAAGTTCTCTCACTTAAAAAGATGAGAGAGGCCTGTAATTTTCATCATAGGTGTACCTCAACTATGAGAGACAAAATGGGGAAAAAAATCCAGAAAATCACATTGTCTGATTTTTAAAGAATTTATTTGCAAATCATGGTGGAAAATAAGTATTTGGTCAATATCAAAAGTTCATCTCAATACTTTGTTATATATCCTTTGTTGGCAATGATATATAGAGGTCAAACGTTTTCTGTAAGTCTTCACAAGGTTTTCACACACTGTTGCTGATATTTTGGCCCATTCCTCCATGCAGATCTCCTCTAGAGCGGTGATGTTTTGGGGCCGTCGCGGGGCAACACAGACTTTCAACTCCCTCCAAAGGTTTTCCATGGGGTTGAGATCTGGAGACTGGCTAGGCCACTCCAGGACCTTGAAATGCTTCTTACGAAGCCACTCCTTCGTTGCCTGGGCGGTGTGTTTGGGATCATTGTCATGCTGAAAGACCCAGCCACGTTTCATCTTCAATGCCCTTGCTGATGGAAGGAGGTGTTCACTCAAAATCTCACGATACATGGCCCCATTCATTCTTTCCTTTACACGGATCAGTCGTCCTGGTCCCTTTGCAGAAAAACGGCCCCAAAGCATGATGTTTCCACCCCCATGCTTCACAGTAGGTATGGTGTTCTTTGGATGCAACTCAGCATTCTCTCTCCTCCAAACACAACAAGTTGAGTTTAGACCAAAACATTCTACTTTGGTTTCATCTGACCATATGACATTCTCCCAATCCTCTTCTGGATCATCCAAATGCTCTCTAGCAAACTTCATTCGGGCCCGGACATGTACTGGCTTAAGCAGGGGGACACATCTGGCACTGCAGGATTTGAGTCCCTGGCAGCATAGTGTGTTACTGATGGTAGCCTTTGTTACTTTGGTCCCAGCTCTCTGCAGGTCATTCACTAGGTCCCCCCATGTGGTTCTGGGATTTTTGCTCACCATTCTTGTGATCATTTTGACCCCACAGGGTGAGATCTTGCATGGAGCCCCAGATCAAGGGAGATTATCAGTGGTCTTATATGTCTTCCATTTTCTAATTATTGCTCCCACAGTTGATTTCTTCACACCAAGCTGCTTGCCTATTGCAGATTCAGTCTTCCCAGCCTGGTGCAGGTCTACAATTTTGTTTCTGGTGTCCTTCAACAACTCTTTAGTCTTGGCCATAGTGGAGTTTGGAGTGTGACTGTTTGAGGTTGTGGACAGGTGTCTTTTATACTGATAACAAGGTCAAACAGGTGCCATTACTACAGGTAACAAGTGGAGGACAGAGGAGCCTCTTAAAGAAGTAGTTACAGGTCTGTGAGAGCCAGACATCTTGCTTGTTTGTAGGTGACCAAATACTTATTTTCCACCATGATTTGCAAATAAATTCTTTAAAAATCAGACAATGTGATTTTCTGGGTTTTTTTCCCCATTTTGTCTCTCATAGTTGAGGTATACCTATGATGAAAATTACAGGCCTCTCTCATCTTTTTAAGTGGGAGAACTTGCACAATTGGTGGCTGACTAAATACTTTTTTGCCCCACTGTAGCTGGAGTTAGATAAAATAGGGGAAACACTGAGGATGTGCTGTGTGTTTAGGTGCTTGGGAATTTCTTTGTGTTAATTTAAACTGTGTACAAATTATCACTTCTGTGGAACAATACAAACAGGCTTCTCCTAACACTGATATAGTTATAATGCAGTAATTGTAACTTGATAATTACAAACGTAAAGGAGGAGACATGCTTTTTTGTCCTGTGTGTGAAATGGCAAATTGGTAGATATTGTTTAATAAAACAGGACGATCTGGTGTAGTTGGAAAAATGCTTACTCAGATGTTTACTCTGATGATCCCTGCACATGTTATTTGGCTTCTACTGTCCTAATATAGCTATAGGACAGGCATGATTTTCTAGTAATTTAAATAAAAGCCAGAGGGTAGGTAACTCAAAGAACCTCCCTAGTAAGGATGTACAAAACATTTTGAATTCAAAATGGCCATTTTAAAGAATGAAATGGACCACTCTGAATGTAAAACAGAGGTTTTGAGCATTTTGGAAATCTTTTAAGCATTTTGGAAAAGTTTTATGCTCAAAAGAACTTTGACTCAAGCTTGAAACACTTCCAAAATGTCTAAAATAGCCCATTTCATGCCCAAAGCAATTGTTTCACACTCAAGATGAACCATTTTTAATTTGAAAAGGAGTGATTCAAATTTGAAACAATACAAATTCAAACAACTTTGCAGATCCTTCTACCTAGGAAGTGTATACATCTTTGTATTAATTCTTTACAAAAACAGTAACTGTTGATCAAGTTCTGACAGACATAAGAAGCTAACATGAAAACTTATTTTTTAAACTGCTGATTGTATCATTATCTTTATAAGTGTTCTATCATTCCTAGATCTAAATTAGATGCATTTTGCTCTTGGTAAGGATGTATGTTTTTCCCAGGTGCCAGAACCGAAACTCAGCTAAGCCAATAGACATGTATCTTTGACATCATGTGAATAGTTTGCAATATTGAAAAATTCTTAAATTTTGTATTCTCTATCAGTCACTAGTGCCTCTTGAATTTGAAGTGACCATTTTGCTCAAATGTTCCTGCAGATAATAATGCTGTTGTTTTTATCAAAATTAATTGGTTTCCTGCTACTAGGTATATCAACATTTTTCTGGTTTCCTCTTTCAATTCATCCTTAATACTTGACACAAAACTAAATTCTCTAACAGAGCAGTAACACAGGTCCAAAATTTGACTCAGTTAAAACAAAGTGATGCTTATTACTTTACTGACTTGAAATGCAGCAAGATGATGATGGTGATGATGATGATGATGATGGATGATGATGATGATGATGATGGAGGAGGAGGAGGAGGAGGAGGCGGCACAACAACAACAGTGGATCACCTAGTTAGCTGCTGCAAGAAGATCACACAAACTGACTACAAACAATGGCATGACAAAGTAGCAACAATGGTGCGTTGGAATATCTGCAATAAATACCATTTGCCTGCAAGCAAGAATTGGTGGGAGCACAAAACAGACAAAGTAATAGAAAATGAAGAAGCTAAAGTGCTCTGGGACTTTAGAATTCAAACAGAGAAGCACCTGCCACACAACACCCCAGACTTAACAATTGTTGATAACAAAGACAAAAAAAGTCTGGATAGTGGACATTGCAATATCTGGAGACAGCAGAAGAGAAGAAAAAGAACTGGAGAAAATCATAAAATATAAAGACCTGCAAATAGAAGTAGAACAACTATGGCAAAAGAAAGCAATGAAAGTACCAATAGTTATAGGCACCTTGGGTGCAATCCCAAAACATCTGGAGCACCATTTGAACAGCATCGGCATTGACAAAATCACCATCAGTCAATTGCAAAAGGCAGCTTTACTTGGAACAGCTTATATCCTGCGACGATTCCTTTAATAACACCATCAAACAACAACATCTGCCTATCCCAGGTCCTTGGGAAAGACTTGATAGGTGGATAAAAATGCCAAATCCAGTCTAAACATCTGGCTGCCTGTGCAATCAACCATAATAATAATGGTTCTATAATATTTCATAGTCTAACCAAATCACAATTGCTATAGACTTAATAATCAGGAAAACAATTAGAATGCATCTGAAGTAATTGAGCATTCCTAGGTCTTGGAACATAAATAGGATTTCCATGAAGGCAAATACACTTTGAAAATTCTGCCTTTCATTTACTTGAAAATACAATCAGAATTTGCATGGCTAGAGAGAGAGAGAAACAGAAATGTTAGCATTGTTGCTCCAAAAATTTGGAATTCAGCATCAGATAAAAAGGTTTAAAATATGTTTCAAACTGCATCATTTATTAAAATATAAGACAAGGTTTTTCACATGAATAATGTAGAGAATAAGTTCTTCTTTTTTCTTTTTCATTCTCATGAATTAAATAGGTTTATTAGCCATTAATGCATGACAAAAGGTTTATTGGTAATTTCTGTGTTCTCTCTCAGGTGCAAAATTTCCTATAAAGTGGACTGCTCCAGAAGCTGCATTATATGGAAGGTTTACAATAAAATCTGATGTTTGGTCCTTTGGGATATTACTAACAGAATTAGTAACAAAAGGGAGAGTGCCATACCCAGGTAAGAGAAAAATGCAAATTAAAAAAAAAAAAGCAATGTGAAATCAAACATTTTAACTGATAGATCCAAATAAGTGATATGTTCATACTTTGCATGAAAAACTACACACTCTACCATTTCAATCAGGAAATGTTGATTCCTTAAGATGAATTGGATTTGAAACATAGAGCACACATGACATGGGGGTGGTTGTTAGGGATGCCTGTCCCATAAGACATTTGAAAAAAAATCCATTTTCTGAATAAATAACCCCAATTCAAGTAAAAATTATATTGCAACCCTACTCAGATTATATCTCTTCAACATTGTTTTTATTTCCTAGGTATGAATAATCGTGAAGTCTTGGAACAGGTAGAAAGAGGATACAGAATGCCATGTCCTCAGGATTGCCCAATCTCTCTACATGAGCTCATGATCCATTGCTGGAAAAAAGACCCAGAGGAGCGCCCAACTTTTGAATACTTACAGGGTTTCCTGGAAGACTACTTTACAGCAACTGAACCCCAGTACCAGCCAGGTGATAACCTGTAATTTTGGGGGCCTGTGCAAACTACAGCTACCAGGTGTTCCATTTGCAGTTGACGTAGGTTGAATGGCTCAAAGCTGTATCTTAGAGCACCAAATATACTGAAGCCAGAAGATGAGAACTTCTAGAACTATGTGTCCTAAAAATCTGAATGTCTTCTCTGAACAGAAAAGTGAACACTTGGGTTTTTTTCTTAATCAAAGACTTTGAAACTGCATTGTTTTAATGTTATGTAAACTGCAAAATCTTTGTTCACTGTAAATAATAATTCAGTGCCAATAATTTATCTTAGTGCTTTCCTTTTTTAAAAAAATGCAGAATTATGTGATTTTAACTAGTCTTCTCCTGATTCAACTAAAGTATTATTTTCCAGAAGTGGCCTCTTTTTGTCTACATTTTTTCATGTTCTAACAAAATCAGGACCAGTGTTTGGGGGTTTGTTTTGTTTCTTTTATATATAAAATATATGTAAAATATATACATACCTGTATATATAGTCCACAGGTGCTATAGCAAAAGGAAATTCATTTCAGAAAAGGATTTCATAATGCTGAAGCACCCAGAAAAAGATTTCCCTGGGAACATTGAACACTGGTGATGATTCTAAAACCAGTGACTGAATTTTTGGCTTTTGCCCAGCATGACTTTTTAAATTGGATTGCACTTTTTGGTTTCACTATGTACCTGTAGGTTGTTGTAAGTTTTGATCTTTCAAAACTCATGTACAGCATTTCAACAACATTCGCCAAGTGTGTAGTTTGATTTTGGGATCAGAATTAAAACAGACTTTATTAAAGCAAAAATATCCCTGCTTGGACTGGAAGGTTGAAACTGCAAGTGCTTTCATGTATCAAAATATGTATACTGAATTTTCTGATTTTTTTAAAAGTAATAAACATTGCAACCCCATGCAGTAGTCTCAACCTCATAGCCTTTTAGTCATATCAAGATGCGTTTTCATTCATCAAGCTCAGCTAGAATATCTTTTGTGTGTACCATTTTCCATCATTATATAGGTGTTTTAAATGTCCTGTATTGCTAATGAAATTACTTTCAATATGTCTGCAAGTGTTTCAGTAGAATTACTATGCACTTCTTTTCTGGGAAGCAGAAGGGATGCACAAAAGTATTACTTTTTCAGTTGTCTATATCAGCCTTGAATTCTTTCCTTCCTTTTTTCTAACCAAAAAGAAACAAACAAACAAAAAAAAACCCTGTCCTTTCTACTTCTCTTTTTTTTAAATAATGCTATGATCTTAATTACATTTTGTTATTGTTTTATTTGCAAGTTTATGTTTTTTAAATGTTTAACTGTCTTAATTTAGTAATTAAAAAGAGCATTTTACATTTGGATTTTTGTTGGTTTATTTAAATCACAGGCAGATAGAGTTTGTGGTAGAGGAGGAATCTCTTTATTTGGCTGTTGGGCATGGTTATTCCTTGACACTGGTGTGACTTGTCTAGATTTAACTCTAGAAGATGGTTGGACATTAAGATGTTTCCTCTGCTCTTATTCTAGAATTACATCTTTAATGTTTGTCTTTATGTTGCCATTAGATGGACTGGGGAATTGGGTGGAATTCTGTGTAGAAGTGAGTGTGTTTTGCACAATAATTAACCTGGAAACTCCTTCCAAAATAGCTGAACCAAACCAACGATAAAATAAGATCAAGATCAAGAAGTATTCCTAGGAGCAGCCATGCAAAGCAGTGCTTCTTGAGCATTATATCAAGCATCAGTTGGCCTTCCAGAGTATCACTAGGGGTCACTGAATCTTCAAAAATGCAAAGAAAGGTCTCCATTTGACAACACTGCTGTCCATCAGCTTCATTTAAAAAAACAGAACACTTTCATGTATTCTTCCACTATTAGCTTTTTGGCAGAAAGGGAAGATATATGATTTTTTTTCTCTTTGAATTTCTGTGATGTTAGAGTATAGATTACTCTTTTATTGTATATATTCATCATTTATTCCTGCTTAATTCTAATAGAAGAAACTAGGAGATTTTTATTCATACAACTCACATTATTTACTTGCCAGTAATAAGTATTATTAAATCGTTGTCTTCAGAATTTGCCTTTTCATACTCAATTGTAGACAAAGAACTTAAAACAGCTTCATAGATGCCTTTGTCTTGTTGCTAAGAAACTGGTGCCAGGACAAATGTATATATATTGTAGCCTTTATGGAAGAATAGGAATATCCGCTTTAGGTAAATATGCTACCTTACTGCTGTAATTTCTAAATATTGCTTTAAGTAGAGAAGACCAGTGGTTAGTTGTTTCATAATCTGGGGATACAAATCCTCAGTCTCTTAAATTGGAAGAATGGAAAGATTTTCTACTCTAGCCAAACATGTCACCACTTAGTTCTTAGAGATGCATTAAGGGGAGAGATTTAGCATATCTGAAGGTTGACAAATGCTACCAGTCAAAATGCATTGTACATATCTTCTGTTTTCCCCTGCTGAACTCTTTGTTGTTGTTGTTGTTGTTGTTGTTGTTATTGTAAGAAACACATAGGAAGTACTGAAAAAAGCAAAGGAACATCAAATGGAAGGCATCGTCTGGACCACCCATAAAATGTTGTGAGTGACAGAGCAATTGGAAACTGGCTCTTGACATACATATAGTGTTGCATTATTTCACGTAGATCAATATTCCATCTAGCTCTGCTTTCCCTGTAAGATCTTCTGCCTATTAAACCATTTTTAATGGTGACAAAGGTAGCATTTTTCATTCTTTGTCTCCCACTTTCAAAGAAAATGGGACAATCTATTTTGAATCAATTTTCAGCATATAACTACAGCAGTGAGCTGCCATGATTTTTAATGTGATCATAGTATGTATTTTGTTGAAGGTATTGAATACCAGACCACCACTGTGTGTATATATTTAAACTCTGTTTGACATACAGAATGATTATTTTCTTGTTTTATTTATTTGTTAGATATATACCTGCCACTGTCCTCAGACTCAGACCGTATAGCAATCAACAATACAATAATATTATAATAAAACATAATATAAAATTGAAAAAAATCAAGGAACAATAGCAACGATAATAAACCAATGGCATCTTCTCATTCTCCATAAGCTGTGTGAAACAATTCAGGTTTTAGAAGCTGAAAAAAGGTCAGTAATGTGGGAGCCAATCTGATTTCCAGCAGGAGACTGCTGCTTAGAGGGGACATCTATGAGCCTCAGGCTTCTTCACAGAAGTGGAACCCAAAACAAATTGTCTAGGGTTAAGTAAACTGGAGAGTCAAATCCAGCTAAGGAAAATAGTCCTGTGGGGACTTTGATGCCAGATCTTGATTAAGAGAATCCAGAAAGAAACTTTTAACTGCACTTTGTCAATATTCATTGCTTCTTGTAAAGGAATACAGAACTAACCTTGAAGAAGGAATGCAAGAATAGTAAACTTCTACTTACCCTTGGGAAGGAAGAGGGAATGAGAAACTGAAGATAATCCCACCTTGATTTTTTTTTAGAATAAGAGGATGCAGAAGGAAACAGGCTTTCAAGAGTCTGTTGATATACCCCACAACAATAGAGTTCCAGTAGTCCTTATGGGATTTGTTTCCTGACCTGACCTACCTCAAAGAGCTGACATCAGTCTTGAAAGCCTCCTACTTTCTAAAAGAGGCGTCAACCCTCGTCTTTGATCATGGAGATGGCAGCCTATCCTTGAGGCACTCCATTGGTTGCAGAAGAACTTGCTGAAGCATTGTTACAATTTCAACAGTGGGTATACAAGTCACAAACCTGCACAATGCCATGGTACAACTAATTCTGCATTTGGGATACAGCTTGCCTCAGCCAGGAACAGCTCAACAAGCCTGTAGCCCAACCAGTATTTCTTCACTCATAGGAGTTTTCTGGAGAAGTTTGAAGGAGCCCAGGAGCCGTTTCTGACTTTCACGACTCATTGTAAATTGTTTAGGACATGTTAGCAAGCATAATTTTTTAGACATCATTCCAGAGTAACTTTTGTTCTGCGTGCTCAAAGAAGGAGCAGCCAAATGGGCTATGCCCCACATTGAGGGCATGGATCCATTGTTGGATAAGTACAAAAACTTCATGCAAAGATTTAGAACTGCATTTGACAACTTGTCTAGGACAGCAAATTGGGAGATTTGCATTCTGAAAAAGGGCAACCACAGAGTTTGAGAGTGTGCATCATATTTGCAGTTATATGCCAGAGATGTGGGATAGAATGATCTTGCTCTGACTGATCAGTTTTGAGAAGGACTTGCTGATAAACTCAGGAATAAATTAGTGAAACAAGGCATACCAGAGAATTTGGATGAACTGTTCTAAGAGTGTGTTAACTGATGGGTAATTGGAGGAGATGAGGCATGGAGGAAATAAGGGAAGGAAGCTTTACAGCCTCTCTTCACCCTTCCCCCCATAGCCTTGGACACCAGTGTTGGACAATCCATGCTAATAGGAGCAATAAGATTCCTATCCACAACTGGAATCAGAAACAGAGGAGGAGAAAGGTTGGTTTGCATTTCTACTGTGGAGCCCCAGGACACCTAGCCAAGGTTTGCCCCATTAAAGTATAGACCTCAGTTGCTAAGTGCCACACCTGTGGAACTGTAGGCCACATAGCAAGTAAGTGCTTGAACTGTTCCAAAGCCTCATCTTTGGAAACGCTTGCAGGCTCCCTCCCAAGAGCTCAGCAGGTTTGCCCTCAGTTAAGAAGAGTTTAGGCAGCTGATGACAGGCAAGTATATTTTATTATCCCTTTTATGCTTTGTACATTCTCACACGTAGAAATACAACTCTCCATTCTTTTAGATTCAAGTTCAGTACCCAGCTTCATAGGTGAGTCCCCAGTGCAAGAATATAAATTGTCCACACAATTATTAGAGAAACCTATGCTTGTGGAAATGAACGGTGGGCAAGTTCTTCAAGCTGAGCCTATTGTGCAATTGGCAGTACAACTGTTAGATTTGGGGAGGAGGGTTGCGTCAAGTGCTCAGAGAATTTTGGCAGCCGAGGTTAAAGCAATTGTCAAAGACTGTTGCCAGGCCAAGACTATTTCTGAAGGTCTGGCCAATTTACCCTAGCTCCTCCCTTCCCTACTGGGCATGTGGGATTCTGTTTCAATGGATTTTATTACTGATCTTTTTCCTGTACAGGATAATACTACCATTTTCATGGTAGACAATTTATTTACCAAGATAGCTTATTTTATTCCTTGCAAGGGCTTTCCATCAGCCCAGGAGACTGCATAACTTTTTCTGTACATTTTTATATACAGGGGCCTAGTCAATCATGCGATCCCAGATTGCAGCTCTAAATTTACATTCAACTTTGGAAAGCCCTATACCACATATTAGACATTCAGAGTCATTTGTGATCCAACCTCTAATGGACCTCTAATGGGAAAACAGAGAGGGTAAACCAATTATTAGAACAGTACTTGAAATGCTAGGTCTATTATCAGCAAGACAACTGGATTGAATTGTTGCTTGCAGGATTTGTGTATAACATCTCAGTACATTCCTCCATAGGCCTGTCTCTCTTTCAGGCAGTCTATGGCTACACACACACATACAACTTGCCCTTCAGAACTCCAGCATCTGAAAGTCCTTGTGCCTCAGAGGTTCTGCAGGAGAGTCAGGCTTCTCTGATCCTTTTAAAGCAGTGTTGTCCAAACTTGGCCACTTTAAGATAAGTGGACTTCAACTCCCAGAATTCCCCAGCCAGCATGGCTGGCTGGGGAATTCTGGGAGTTGAAGTCCACTCATCTTAAAGTGGCCAAGTTTGGACAACACTGCTTTAAAGGAATGGCCAGATTTAGCAAAGGTTACATACAAGTAGGCCACAGATGTACACAGGCAAGATGATGCCAGATTGCACTGGGGGTATTTGGTGGGGCTTTCCATTAAGTTTTACCTTCTGCCTGCTCATCTAAAAAGCTGGACTCAAAGTTTATTGGCCCCTTCCCAGTAACCCAGCAAATTAATCCAGTGGCCTCTTGTTTGCAATTGCCTGCTCCTATTAAGATTCATCTGGTCTTCCATTGTGCTTTGCTGGTTTGTGAGGAGCCCCCATGCCCCTTACTTTCTAAAACTTCCTCCCTTTCCCCTTCCCATACTGGTGGACAAGGAAGAATAATATGAAGGGGAATGTATTCTTGATTCTAGAAGCAGGAGGAAATGTTTGGAAAGTCTGATTCACTGGAATGGTTACCCAATGAATCTGAGAGATCATGGGGGAGCACAACAGATGTCCACATCCCACACGTTGCACACCAGTTTCATTGAAAATTCCCACACAAGCCTCATACCTGTAAACTACCACAACTATCAATAGGAAGTAAGCCCCAGGACAAAGAAGATTCTGTCCTTCCGACCACAATACACTCTCCAGTTCAGGTCAACAGGAAGGGAGGGGGGACTCTCCACCTCCATCTGACTGCATGGCAAGACTGGTGACTCTGGGGAGCTGCCAAGTGAGGATAGGGGAGTAAGTCTGCATTGGTTCCCATAGCAACTTACTAGTGTCTTTGTGTGTGTAAGGGGAGACTGAGTGATCTTTCTGGCATGGAAGAGGAAGCAAGCAACTGATAACTGCTCTTTCTCCAAACTATAGATGGGGCCTGTCTGCTATTCTTGCCATTATGCTTGTCCTGAGAGGCTGGGGCACAAGGAAGCTCCTTAGTTATCGAGTCAGTGACAGAGATCTAAATCCACTTCCCTTCAGTTCTGTATGTTCTTTCAAATCGGAAATGGTCTATTCCAACCTCACCAGAAGTATTCTGAAACCACGGGAAGTATTCCAAACTTTAAATAGCCCTATTTCAAGCTTGGAACCATTAGTAAGATCAGAATAGCATCAAAACACTTCTGATGAAGCCCATCAAAACAGCCCATTTCAAGCTCAAAATGATCTGAATTTTAAAAATCTTTGCATATCTCAACTCTCCAGTACTCATCTGTTATCCTCACGCTCAGAAATATTCTGAAATCATCTGGTCCAATAGTAGTCATTAGCATGACATGATTGGTTCTACAACAACCTGGGAGACAATGACCTGCCTTTGCTTCAAGAAAAATCTCAGACCACAGAATTCACCATAGTATAGTGTCTTGGGAAAATTAAAGCAAACAGACTATAACTGCAAGATCATCAGAAGTTGTCATCAAATGTAGCTTCAGTTCTGCACAGAAAGCACATTAAGCCTCATGTTTATCAGCCAGTGATGTCACTGAGTTCTTTCCATTGGACCAGAACCCACCTTCCTGCTGCTGTAAGAGCCAACTCCTGGCTTCTTCCTGCTGCAACAGTGACTTTTATGCAACCAAAAGGTACCATTTGCACAAAATCACACGATCACATGAGGAGGAAGCCAGAACTTGGTGTAATGGAAGTGCTTGGTGATGCCTTCATCTGATATGCAGGGTGCTCAACTTATATCATGCGCAATATTGAAACAACATCTTGTAATGCCCTGTAGCCTCATGCTATATAGTTGGCAACAAAGGTGTTTCCAGAGGGAGGACTCCTAGCACTACCAGACAAAAAGTATTATTCAGCTGTATCAACCTTTCATGGGAAGAGAAATAAATAATAAAAGCAAGGAAACTACAGGAATGTTTATGAATGAGGAAAAACAGTTGCATAATCACCCACCGTTAGAGAAGACTGAAAACAGAATGAAGTAGATCCTGCAAAGTGCAAACCCTTTTAACATAGATTTTAAGAACTAAATGTTATTTCTTAAGACAATTATTTTTCTCTCCTACATGCTCATGAAACCACTTGGCAATTCCTCCTCTGTCCCTAGAATAATTTGTTAGTATTCCCTCCCCATTTTTTTTTACCTAATTATAATACAGTCCAGGAGTGGGACTGTGGAATTGAGCAGGGAATGTTCTGGTCCTGCACCTAATGCCCTAAGGGTCGCTGAGCCATTCTTCTAGATGTCTGTGTTTACACCATAAATGTCTACAGGGAAAGGGCTTTGTGTGTATGTGCAACAGAACTCCAGGCTATCTGGTTTCAGCTCATGCAAAGGCCTTCACATTTTCATGTGCAAAGACCACGCTTCTACAGACCTTTACCCTATGCTTATGGATGTTGGGTAGATGGATTGTGTGACATGCAGCACATCAAGGGCATGTATTCTTTCCTTTTTACTCAAGAAAGTTCACGGTGCCTGAAGATGGCTTACAATAATTTGAGCTTGGTCTCCTTACTTTTTTCTTTCTGATCTGTTAATTTTTCCTTTGGTATCATGCACACTAGTTTATAAATCTGCAGGGGAAGGTAGCTTAAATCTTATACGTGCTTTCCTGGAGCCTGTAGTCACTTAGTTGGGCTTCTAGAAAGATGTACCTAAGAGGTAGCAGTAGTAGAATACTTTTTGGTGATAGCTACTATGACAAAAATACTTCATTGAAAAAGTGTCTTTTGAAAGATGGATTTCAATATAAACTATAGGTGGGAGGAAATTCTGAGGCATATGGAGCAAAGGAGGAGTAATAGGTGGAATTGTTTCAGAAAACAAGTGGATGAAGTGATGAGGTGAAAATTTCATCTGTGGCATGAGATTTGTGATATCCTATTCATACTTGGAAATAAAAGAACTGCCCCTAAGGTAAACGTAGCCCTCATCACAGATCTATTTACCAATAGATTTACATGACCTGTTTCTGAGGTAAAACCTCCTAATTTCCTACTACTACTACTACTTCTACTTGACATGTTCAGTGCTAACAAAGTATGTAACAATCTGTTGGTCTCATAAGAATCTTTCCAGTCCCTTAATTTAAATTGCACTTCTATTGTTTTTGTTTCTACTGTATCTTTTTTAAAATTATTTTTTATTGAAGGAGCTTTTCCCAAAGTAAAAACAATACAAATTTTAAAAAAGTAAAAGAAAAGTGATAAGAAATAGAAAAAAATGAAAGAAAGAAGACAAAGAAAACAAAAGATATAAAGAAGTGGCTTCCAATCTTCTTTACAGCAGTTATACATACATTTACATTTCATCCTCTCTCTCTAAGGTTATATCATGGGTCCCTTCTTTCCATATTCTACCCTTTCTAATCACCAAAGTCATAAATCACAAGTTCATTTTTTTCTGTTTTCAGCAAGAAGTCCATAAAGGGTTTCCAGTCACTGACAAATGTAGTTATTGTCCTTTCGCTAATCAAACAAGTCAGTCTTGCCATCTCAGCAAATTCTGTCATCTTCACCAACCATTCCTCCATTGTGGGTATTTCAGAGTTTTTGTTTCTACTGTATCTTTTTACAAAGCTTCCTGCAGAAAGCAAGCCATGAGTTTCCTTTAATGCAACCCTTCTGTACAGAAGTAAATGTAGGACTTGAAAGTAAAAGTCAGAGACAGATCTCCTTGGAAACAGACTAGCTTCTTTAGACAGGAGCTTTTCCAAAACAGCCCTGACTCCAGGGAGTAAGGAAGCTCCAGACTGTGCATCACATTCAACCCAAAGACATCTTAATCCAGACGTCAGTGTTCTCCTCAAGCTGCCAAGTAGGATACCGATGTTCTGTCTCATAACTGCAGAGCACATTTTTTTTCCTTTGTTCTGCTTTATTAAAAAATAAAAATAAAGGCAATTTTTTTTAAAAAACTAGAAAACAGATGAAAAGAATCTTGCACAAGCTGGGGAAGAAGAATGTCATGATGCAAGTGTCTTTTTTCTCTTTATCTGTGTCCTTTTAGTATGGTTACTCAGGATTAACTTAATCAAGTGTACTCAGCACAGTTGCTTGTACAACTCACTGAACAATGGTCTAACCATTCAGGCTAGGTTTGCAGCGCATATTTTGAGGTTCAGTAAATTATGGCAACATAGCCACTGTGTACTGAGCAAAGGGAAGATTCCTACCAGTGACTGCCTACTTCGTGAACTTTGCCCGTTGTTGAATGCAGGCTCCAACTGGTTTCAACTGCAGTAAGGAAAGAGGTTTGCCATCCCCACAGCATGAACTTCAAAAGTCTGAACTGCCCAACAGAAAACGACATATTTTAATGTATAATATACATGTATAATAGTTGTTCATTAGGCATAATAGTTCCTCCTTATGAAAGGGGGCTACATACATACTCTCCTGTATGAAAGAACAGCACCTGTCGGCAGCCAAACATGAGAAATTCAAAGCTAATTCCCATGAAAAATGTTGACTGGAGCTTCAGAAGGGACAGCATTATTACCATGTACAGCATCACATTGTTTGCCATCCTTCATGCCAGTGAATCCTAATTCAAAAAAGGGATCTGCTCAGAGAAGCTTGCTTTTCTATAAAATCAAGGCATCTCTCACTGGATAAAATCTAATTTGATATTAAATGCTGTTATAGTTTTGTCTTAGTGTTGCATGAAGTAGGTGGTTTTTCCTTGTACCACCTTCCCTACTACTACCTCTTTCCCCATTATTCATCCTGAAGCATAGTTTCTAATCCATCCAATGTTTGTTCTTGTTCTGTAAATCGTCATGTGTCTTCTGGATAATGATCAATGAATGGCTAATTGAAAGCAACAGGGAATAAGGAAAGCATTAGTTTGTTGCTGATCTTAATTAAAGTGATATGTATTGCTGTGGGGAAAACTTTAATAAATAGCAAGAGAGGTTTTTATCATTAAGGAAGAATTAATTGGAAGTTGCTTATAAATTAACGGATTGTGTTCACTCTTTTGTTTGTATCTGGGAGGGTAACAAACCCGGGTGGGGGGCGGTTACCCCTTGAAAGGATGATTTAGCTTTTCAAGAAACATATAAAAGAGGCTGGAGGATATACAGTGGTACCTCTAGTTACGAACGCCCCTCCTTGCGAATTTTTCAAGATACGACCAGCTCCGGCCCCAAAAATTTACCTCTACTTGCGAACTCCGCCTCTACTTACGAACTGGATCCGCGGCCATTTTCCCTGCTGCCCCGCGGTCACGGCTTCCTGTGGGCGAGATCGCGGTAGCAAGGAGACGTTTGGTGAGGCTTGTGGTGTGTTTTGTGGCGTTTGGAAGGTTTTTGTGGCGTTTGGAAGGTTTTTGAGGTTTAAAAATAAAATGCATATGTTTCAGAACTATTTAGCCGTATTTACATTGAACCTTATGAGTGAAATTTAACTCGGGGTGCGACCAAATTCAGAGGGCAGATTAGCCGTATTTACATTGAACCTTATGGGGAAATTTGCCTCGTGGTGCGACCAAATTCGGAGGGCGGAATGGATTAACCGTATTTACACTGAACCTTATGGGAAACTTTACCTCGACTTGAGACCAACTCGAGTTGCAACCAGAGTCACAGAACGGATTAAGTTCGTAACTAGAGGTACCACTGTAGTCATGTTTTAGTTATAGTGAAGCTGTAAAGAAATGGCCAAATACTGTATATACTTTTAAAAATTCCTAACTACTACTTCTATAGAAAGGGCCACTCTTTCAACCTTATCAGTAAAACCTTTACTTGGATGCTAGAGACTCACTGAGATGAATGGAAATTATTTCCACAAACACTGTGGAACCACGTGTAATTTAGGAACCACAATTGGCTGGAGATACCACGTCCTAAGCCAAAGTCAAACAAACTATGTATTATGGCTTACTATAACATGTGAACAATCCCCTTTATTTCCTTCTACACATACTTTGCGCTCTCTCTCTCTCTCCCTCCCTCCCCCCCCCCACCCCCCATTTCCACTCCATCCCCATCTTTCAACTTTATCCTCTCATTACAGCATGGACAATAGGGATCAATTTTTTATGCTGATACACTAGGACTGCACTGAGAGGTTGTTTCCTGAGAAACATGTTGATTAATAACCAGAACTTCCTATCTATTCACTAGATCAATTCATGAAATATACCACCTATCCCTCTGCAGGATCTTTGGTTTTACTTCCAATGGTGCAGTCAAAGATGTACATGAACATAGCTCTTGGGTTTTTCCCAGGGAAGTAGAATGACATCATCAGCCAGAGGGACGGGGCAGATCTAGCAGTCAAAGTTAAGATCCATTATAATGGCAGCCAGACAAAACATGCTTTCTGACTATGCTTGTTCCAGTGAAGTGCCTCTGAGCACATACAAGATACTCCCGTGTCATCATTGACTGATTAGCTGCAGACATTCCTCTAATATCCAGAATTACGAACAGGGCTTTCAAATAGACATGAGCTTCAGAATGATTCCCCCACCACATACAGAAGCAAATGAAGGCAGGCATGATTCAAATAATAGGTAAGCAGAATATCATACGGATATTCTAGGATCTAGGATCTTATCTCGGAGTATGCTAAATTGCTTGACCTTGACAATATTCCTTCTTCTTCCACCTTTTCTTCTCTTACCTAATCTGACATTCAGCTTTTGTTTGTTTCCAGCTAAAGCAATATAACTAAGATCCAAATGAAAGCTGAACAAAATCTACTAGATGTAAGCAGAAACAAAGTTTGTCAGTTTATTTAATATTCGCATCATTCCTTTTCATGCCTTTTGCTGCCTACAGACATTATTCTTCTATTAACATATTCTTCTGTTTTCTTATTCTTATGTTATGTTTCATTCCGTTCCTAACACTTGATTTTCAATTTTGCTTGCAGAATAATTTTGGTTATGAATTTTGAAATTTGCATGCTAAGAAATAATCAAGTAGCCTCATTCTTGCTCTGTGGCCTGTTGTGTTTGTAGAAATTCAGCCCATTCTCTGGGCCAGCCATTTTTTAGTCCATAACACATAGGCTCTCAGCCTTAGCCATCTTGAAGGACTTCATTTACCATCACCTTCTCCAACATGGAGTCCTTCAGAGTTATGTACTTCAGTTCCCACAGTCCCCAGATAAATGGAAAGACTGACACCTTTGGAAGGTTCCAGATTAGAAAAAGACACACTACGATGTGTGACCATGTTAAGAAACTGATTTTTTTTCAGAAATAATCCCTGATTTCTACAGAAAATTCAGCGAGGGGAACAAAAAAGTGCTCATCAGCAATATTCCCTGAATCTAGAGACCATTTTTATACTCAGAGGTAGACACAGGCACAATACACACGCGCACACACTTAATACATAGACAAAGAATCATAACTGCAATTTTATTTGAAATCAGGAAGCTCAGCCATACTGTACTTTGGAGTTGCTATCAGATCTGTCCGCAAAATCTGGACAACCACTAGATGGCAGCAAGGAATTCTGGCAGCCTAGTTCTAACTATCTCAAGATCTGAGTTTCCTTGAGTCATATAAAATTGCACAAAATATATTTCCGTAGGCACATGTTCTCTTGCCAATCAGAAGCTACTGCACAGAATACAAAGCAATCAGAAACCCCAAGCGACCCACTTCCTGCTCTCTCTCTATACTTGTACAAAGATAAAAATTTGCACTATCCAAATGCTTGTGGGACTTGTGCAACATATGTAACTAGTTTTCAGTCATTGCCTCAATACAACCAGAGAGATAGCTACCACCACACCATTTCTGCTATCAGTTCCCACATGGCTAGATACAATCTAGTATATGAATCCCATCCCCAAATAAATGCCAAATCCGTTAGCATCCACACATTAAAATATTATCCCTTCTCGGTGTCAGCACATTCGATTCCCCAGATCACACAAAGCTAGCCGATTCATAAATATAAAAGTCAGCTACTTCTACTGCATGAACATCTGATATGCATTTCCCTCAGGAAGGAAGGCTTAAAGCTACTAGTTACCTTATCAACTCACTATAATACATCTGTTCTTAAAGGCACTCATTATACTGATTCCAACAGGGTTTAAACTATCTCTATTTTACTGGGGGAGGCAGCAAATTAAAAAGCCAGGAAGTAGGGAGGAACATGACCATTTCCGGATATACTTTGAGGTGGTTGGGGAGGCTAAAAACATGGGGACTAGCCAACCAGCCCAGCAATCCTATATTGAGTGTTGCTGACATTAAGGTGAATGAATTGATTGTGATGGGATCACTGGGTCAACCCTGTTGTGTAGACAAGGCCAGAAACTATCTCTACCAAATCCAAATAAAACCATGTTTGGGATTTGCAGTTATATAAATTGTATAAATTTGGATTTCTTCTTACAACACTGTTATCTGATAATGCAATTATTTGATGATAACATGCTTCAAGTCATAGTAAAGACAGTACTTGGAACAATGTTTGTCAGTATAGTCACTGACCAAATAATATCAATTAGATGTCGTGGACAACCATTTAATATGATGGTTATTCAGTCTGTGCCCCAACCACCGATGCAGAAAAAAAGGAGATTGATGAGTTTTATGGTCAAGTTGAATCTGAAATCAACAGAACATGTAAACAGGATGCACTGCTTGTGGTTGGAGACTAAAAAGCCTAAACTGGAAATTCTAAAGACACAGTTGAACTGTATGGCCTAGGAAAAAGAAATCATGCAGGAGAACAGCTCATTAGTTTTTGCCAATCCGGTGATTTCTTCAATGCAAATACAGTCTCCAAACAACCAAAATGACACCTATTTATCTAAACATCACCCAGACAGAGTATACAGAAATCCAATTTACTGTATTATTGATACAAGACAGTTGAAAGCTCAGCTATAACAACAAAGACATGGTCAGGGCTGACTGTGGAAGAGATCATGAACTGTTCTTCTACAAGTTCCAAGTCAAACTAAAGTGGAAGATGAAAGCCAAGTAGCTTCCATGATATGATCTTGGGCATACATACACCATTTTCAAGGAGATTATCAAGAATTCCTTTGAAGTTCTGAACCATGTTGATAGGAGACCAGAAGAACTGTGGGATGAAACCAAAGAAGTTGTTAAGAATATGAAAAGAGACTGCCAAAGATCAAGAAACAGAAGCAACCAAATTGGATTGTTAGAATGGATGGTGGAAATTGCCAAGAAGAGAAGCCAAAGTGAAGAAAAACAAAGGTCTCAGGAAGAATCTTAATAAAGAATTTCAGAGAAATGTTGGAAGAGACAAGAAGCAGAATTACAGTAACTTCTATAAAGATATTAAAGATGGAAACAGACACAGGAAAAACAAAAAAAAGTCTTCTCTTAACTGAGAAGGAGGTTCCAATTCTGAATTGTATGCTAAAGAATGCCAATAGACAAACAGTGACTGATTCTATGAAAATCATACAAAGATGGAAGGGGTATATTGAAATTCCGTATAGTAGAGATGTCAATATCCAAAATATTATAGAAGATACTCCTATTTACATGAACCTCTAGTACTAGAAGATGAAGTTAGATCAACCCTCCAGTCATTGCCAAGTTGGAAGTCTATAGGAACTGATAGAATATCTACAGAAATATGGCAAGCAAAAGAAGAACAAAAGAATAATAGAAGAACAAAGGTTCTAACCAAACTATGCCAGCAAATCTGGAGAACAAAATGGTGCCCAATGGATTGCAAGAGGTCAGCCTACATACTAATACCAAAGAAAGGACACTTAACAGAGCATGCAAATTATTGCACAATATCTTTCATTTCACACGCTAGCAAAATAATGCTTAGGATCATCCAACGCAGATTAGAGCCTTATATGGAAAGGGAGATGCTGGATGTTCAAACTGGCTTTAGAGAAGTCTGAAGGAACAAAAGAAATTATTGCTGATGTACAATAATTGAGAAACCCAAAGAATACCCCAAAGAAATCAATAAGTGCTTCACTGATCACAGAAAGGACCAATTGTGTCAACCATGTCAAACAGTAGAATGTCCTTAGGAAAATGGGAATCTCAAATATCTCATTGTCCTCGTGCATAACTGATCCATAGGACAGGAAGCCACAGTCCGGATGAAACATCACAAAACAGATTGGCTCAAACTGGTAAAGAAGTGACAAAGCTGTATACTCTCTTCTTATTTACTCAACCTACATGCTGAATATATATTGAGGGAGGTTGGATTGGAAGAAGATGACTGTGGTTTTAAAATTGGAGAGAGAAAGATTGATCATCCGTATTATGCCGACGGCACTATTTTGGTAGGTGAAATAGTAATGAAAGTCAAGGAACACAAGGAAAAAATAGACTAAGATTAAATATGAAGAAGGCTAAACTAATGACAACAAAGGCTTCTCCCTTTTAGGACCAATTATCACCAGTAAAGGAAACACCAGTCAAGAAATACCCTGTATACTAGCGCTTGGTAGAATAGCAATTAAGGCCTTGGAAAAAATATTCAGATGCTAGATTATGTCTACAACTACAAAGATCAGAATCATACAGGCAGTGGTTTCCCCCCTGCACTGTATGGAAGAGAAAACTGGACTTTTAAGAAGCAGGATAGAAAGAGTATTGACATTTCTGAACATTGGTGTTGGAGAAAACTGAGAATGCCAAGGAGAGCTGAGAAAACAAATAAATGAATCATCAAACCAATCAACTCAGAGTTCTCACTTGAGCAGATATGACCAGGCTCAAATTATCCTATTTTGGACATAATATGTGAACACCCAGCTCCCTTAAGGAGTCCATAATGCTGGGAAAAATCAAAGGAAAGGAGATGACCATCAGCAAGATGGACGGGCTTGATTTTAGTGGCAATGGGTGCATTGTTGGAAGACCTGAAAGGCCACTTTGGGGGCAAATCATCCTGGAAAGAGTCTTTGTGCTTGCTACGAGTCAACACCATTGATGATCAGTCTATCAATGACCAAGAGACACAAATGAATTCTCTATCACAGTGTAACTTGAATCCAAACACCAGAACTTTCATTCTATCTGGCAAGCGTGCCTACTGACAAGAGCAATATATCTGCGGAAATTTGAAACAAACCACAAAGTATATCTGAATGCTTTCCCCTAGCTTTTAGCAACTAACATTTGTTTTCTCTGCCCAGTTTGATTTATATTTCTTCCATGGGAAAATAGAGGACATATATAACGTCATATAATCTCGACTTTGCAGCATCTATTTCTTTCATTTTTTTCTTCACCGAGGACTGACTAATTATTAGAGGCATACACGGCATATAGGCAACTTTAAGCAGGCGTAACATAATTAATAAAACAAAGTAAATGGTCCCGTTCTTCTTTTGAAAAAAACCACAGGGTGGGGAGAATCAGAACACCCTGGCTGCTTGTATTGCATCCTCATTGTCACACTGCTGTCAAGCATCTCTCCCATGCTAGTATGAGTACATTTATGTAGTATCAGTGTTTATATCTTAGCAAGGGGCAAGACCTATTTTTTCCCACAGCATCAAGTCTGGGAGGCAGGCGGGGCTGAGAGAGAGAGAGAGAGACACTGGGTGAACTAGAACCTGGGGCTCCCCGCTCTCACTTCCACACCTTAACCACATCACACTGCCTTTCTGCCACCCTGGCTGCCAAAAGATTAACACCTCTTCCTTTAAAGCAGTGTTTTTCAACCTTGGCAACTTTAAAATGTCTAGACTCCAACTCCCAGAATTCCACACATCTTAAAGTTGCCAAGGTTGAAAAATACTGCTGTAAACAGTGCAAGTCACGTTTGTTTTTGGGCGGGGGGAGGTGTTATTTTAAGTTGTAGACATTTTAAAAATTATATTCAGTAATAGGGCTATTAGATCCAGGCTGCAAACGTCCAGATGACGACTAGATGGCAGTGTAGTTTTCTGAATCTTTTTGCTGCCCCCTCCTAGCCTTGCAGATTTTTGCAATCAGAGCTGGTAGCTTTCATATAGAAGCCAGATTGTACCAGATACTTGTAACCTATCCAGTTATAGGTTATAGAGGGCAACAAACCTTTGCACCTCTGGTTTTTAATGGCAATTTTTCATGAGGACAGACTGCAACATTGCCAGCAATGCCCATCAATGTATATTACCGGCGTTCACATCTGCCAGATCCTAATCAGAAAACCCTCATATCGGCCGTTAAAACTGCACAGAAGAGGGATCAGTCAGCACCTGCTTAACTTTTCCTGTTCTGTTCCTAAAGTGCACGACAGGAGACAGCTGTGGCTGCGCGCGTGTGAAGCGCCAAAGCGAACCTGGACCCTCACCCCGTCTCGTTCCCCGCTCCAGTTGAGAGCGAAGGAAAACAACGTCGCCGCCCGAGGCGCTTTCTAGTCAACTGCTACCTCCTTCGGTGTTATCAGACGCACTTCCTCTCCTGACAGCCCTCTGGCTTTTTCAAAATGAGGCGTCCAACTCTTGTTTTTCCGCGATTTGCATAAAGAGATCTACTTCCTGGTGCTGAGCCTGTTCAGCAACTTACCTGACACAGCACGGCAGAGCAGAGCAGAGCAGAGCAGAGCAGAAAAACTCGGGGGGGACAATTTGGGGAGAAGAGGAAAGAGGAGAGTCCAGGCCAGGGGCCAGGCTGGTCTGCCCTGCCTTGCTGATCACCTTTGGGGTCTACGGTGAGTTGTGAAAAATTCCCCTCGTTTACCTGTTTGGCGGTACTGTTGGCCCACTTTTTCTCTGCTGCTCTTCTTTTCTCGGCTGGGGCCTGGCTCCCTTTTTGATTGCTGATTTACTCCCGCAGCAAAATGGTTGAGAGGGACACCTTGGTCTCTGCGCTTATCTCAGGCCGGAATGGCACTCTGGAAATGCGGGCGCTGTGATTCGGTTGCCGATCAATCTGTGTCGTGGTCCGAAAGGCGGCTAGGAGGCCCAGCTGCAACGGGGTTTAGTTGACGTAGACTCCACGTCCTGGGCTGGGAGTTTTAGATGCTTGACTGATTACTGCCCTCAAGCCGGTGGCCCCCGGGTAGATTTTGTCCAAAAGGATCTGTCCCCAGCCCGCTTCTCTTACATCTTACAGGAGGATAAATATGCTCTGCTTAAAGGTAAAGGTGTCTTTATGTATGAAATATCCTCCTAAGTATACACCTAGTGTAGATTATGTTTTTTTCTCTGATTTGTTGCCAAAATATTACTCAAAAATGAACTTGCAACCATATCTCCTTGAGAGGTTGGTGACATTTTGACAACGTAAATATATCACGTTTAGGATTGATTGATTGATTTGTTGGATTTGTTACGGCCACCCAGCTCCAAGAAGACTCTGAACTCATACAATAAGTCCAATACACATATTAAAAACACAACTAAAAACCACATGACTGGAAAACAAAATAATAGATTGCATGTTTTAGTGATGTGCACAAGGTTTTCTAGTCATAAATTCTTTTACCACTTAAAATTAAAAAGGAAGTTAAGCCTCGGGGTATTAAGTAAAAAGTAAGTCCCCAGTGGTCTTTCCCTATTAGATGGGTATCAGGAGCAGGACCTTCTTAGTGGTGGTGCCCTGGTGTGGATTTTCCAGCTCTCAGCACCTTCTTTCATCAGTCTGAGGCTGTTTGGCACAACTTCAGGGCAATTCTGTATTCCACTGCTTAATGCTTAGGGCTGTCAGCTATTTCTGTGAAAAATCCCAAATTGACAGTACAGTAGCTGAAATTAGAATTAGATAGAAGGGAGTCTCATTTTGGCCTGTGGGTCTCTTTTTATACCCTAATTTAGGAAGAACGCTTTTGCTGAAAAAGCCTGTAGATCAAATTGCATTTCTCTCTCGCGTGTATTCTGTTGCACATTCAGGCTGGTCCTGTGGTCTGCCCCCTCCCCATTTCCTAACCGTGGACTTGCCTCTTAGTTAACGGCGTGGCCTTTGAAGCTGGAATCTACCTAGCTTGCCATGTGTTACTCCACATTCTTCTCCTTTACTGTCAGAAAAGATATAATCAAAAGCAGAGGGAGTTTTGTCAGGCTTGTTCTTTGGAGATTTTGTAGGCTGACACATGCCTTTAAAAGGGAAAGTACAGAGATTTCAATGAGCTTAGAATTGTCTTAAGAAACGCACAGACAGTTGGAGCACAAGGGAATCTGTATTATTTCTTCTTCTTCTTCTTTCTTCTTCCTCCTCCTCCTCCTCCTCCTTCCAAAATCCTGACCATGATTGGATGTGAATTAGAACTTAATATGGACTCATTCAGGGCAAATTACCCAAACAAATTATCTTATTTGACTCCTCTCCCCTTTCCCACTTGACAGCCTGATTGGATTCATTATCCAGCAATCATTTAAATGTGTACACTGCTGCTGTGTGCTGGTATTTGAGCCAAACGGAAACAGCTCCCCCATGCCTGGAGTTTCCTCTGCCTTCAGCCATGCTGACAGGCCAGATGCAGGATTCACAGGAACGCCTCAACAGCGGGGCCTTTTTGCTTGCAAGAGGGTGAAATTTCTGCCCCTCAGTTTACTGAAGGCCTTCAGGATTATCTGCAGAAAGACTCTTGAACTGTGTCATTCTAGACAAGGAAAGGAAAAGTGAAATTAAAACAAAAGGGCTTTTAAATGATAGAGAATAATATTGCTTCCTTGCTCAGATGTGGCAGGTTTTACAATATACATAAATGTAACTCCAACATTTTTTATTATATTTCAGAACTAGGTATCTATGGACTCAATAAACAAATAATATCTATTGCATTCTTCATTTTTGTTTAATTTTGTAGGAGTTGAAGAATTGTAAGATGACTGAAAGAGTAGAAATGAGAAAGTGGGCAATGCAATAAGAAGACATATGCTTTTTTTCTTTCTTTATATTTTTTTAAATGCTGCAGCTGTTTGGGACAGGATGAGATTTAGCCTGTTACTTTAGAGACTCGGGATATTTGGCTTATTTTATGAAGTTTCACTGAGGGGTGAATCTTTATCCTGCAGAGACAAATACATTTTAAGTCTTTATTTCTAAAACCGGGGAAGTGACTGATATTAAAATCTATAGAACTCTTGCTATCTTAGAACCATTCTCAACAGTTTTTCCTCTGAAAAAAAGTTAAAAAATTAAATTGGATTTGTTTCAGTTCATTATTGAATTTTTCTCTTTATGCAACTGAAGAGTGAGCAAGATTTGAAGAAATACTTCAAGTCAGCTCTACTGGAACTCATTGTTATTCTTACAAACTTGGCAAGAAAATTAACCATGAAGAACATGTGCTTCCTCAAATGAAATGCATTGATTTTTGGACCACAGAGCTGCACAGGTCAGAATGGAGAAACCAACACTCCATTTATTAGGATCTTAAGCCTAGAGGTTTTCCTTCCCTGACTAATGGCAGCTTGTGTGTGGTGTAGGTGAATGGGGGAAAAGAACTAGTTGGTCTAGTGCTACAGTGCAAAAATAGAGTAGACCCCTCATCCACCTGCATGACAATCCATTGTAAATCGGGCATCATGCAGCTGCTTTTTTTCATATTCAGAAGATTGAAATTAGAAGCTTCCATGGCACCTCAAAGTGGATATCTCACTGATTTTTATGGTACTGTAGCGGCTTACTGATTCTGATAGAAAAATGCATGTGTCTGCCTGAAGTTGGCAATTTAAATAGTGATGAGTATTGTAGCCATACCTTACAATGAACTTAGTTACAGAATCACAATCCAGGCCTACTGAAAGAACCACGCAGCTAATAGAGTATAATTTTTTTATGTCTCCTTGGCTTAAATTCAGAGACCATCCTGTTGACTGAAGATGAGCAGGCTGTGAATTTGAGGGTTACGGTTCCCAAACATCTCAGGAATTCTAGACTGAAGAAAACGGGTTCAAAATGTGTTACTACTTGTTTATTTAAATATTTATCACTCAACCTATGTCAGTAGATCTCAGAGCATGATACAATTAATAAAAAACAATAAAGAGTAAAGCAAGCCTTGCTTAAATGGGATCGCCTATCTCTTTCCTCGGCCATTTTAATGAATGGAAATGAGAAATGAGCATCTTACTGTGGAAGAAATATTTTTCTTTTTTACTCTGTCTTTGAATGATGATCATAAAAGTTGCTTGCTTTTGTTGTGATCTTTTTGTCTCTTTTTCCCCCTTAGCTACCATTTGTCCTTGGTACCTCTTTCCACAGATTTCCTACAGAATATTGAAATGATGTCCCTACAAGGTTAGTGTTCTTTTATCACCATTATTCAGACTGAACCACTGCAAATAAATTGTATCGTGGTTGTCTAATTTGAATCACATGAAATATATCAAATCCATTAGAAAATTTCAAACCCTAGAACCATTGGGGAAGGTTTTGCTGACTCAGCTCCCTCCGTTGATTGGCTAGGTCCTAAGGATTGGGTGGAAAGCAAAGCTGACTGTGACAGTCCAAATTCTTCTTTCGGGCATCTAGGCAGGTATTTGCCAAGTCAAGCATGTCCTTAAAATATTCCCATAAATTCCTAAATTATATAATACATTCAGTCAATCGCAACCTTATCTCCCAGATGCGTTGCCTCTATTTCTCAGATTTCTCAGCCTATTGCTGGGGGTACATCTGGAGGGCATCCAAACTGGGGAAGATTGAATTAGATATGGAGTACTTTTATGCAAAGCAAATCAGAAAACTATTTTATACTGTATATTTTTCTCCATTTTAGGTGCTACAATGGGTCGAAGTATACCGGTTGAAGTAGATGAGACTACTGACTGGTCTCCATTTCCAGAACATTCACTGAAAGAAGTTTTGAACCCTTCTGCAGAAATTATAAATAAGTCAATGCCCATGGGATCTTATCCATCTCAAACATCTCATCAGATGGTTGGGCAGCTAGGATTCTATAAGCACCTTGATCATGTCAGTTATAATAACAGCATATTAGAAACATATGGCCACAGTCTTCTACAAGAAACCTATGATTCTAGAAGAGAGAGATTTCCTGGCCCATCCAGCAACTCAACAGACCGCTCGGGATTTAATCATTTGCCTCAAGACAAAACAAACCAGCTGTTGAGGTCTCACCCATCAGCTGATTCTCCTGACATTGGGCACAGTTCTAGTAATTTGCAAAGAGATTCATCTGAAACATCCCAGCATTCACTTGGTGAAAGTCAGGAAAAGGTAACGCCAAATTGGCAGCAGGATAATAGGGTGCCAATAGACCTAAGGACAGAAGATGCAGGATATGATTCTCAGCCTCAGGATCCTCTGGGCATTGGACAACCTGAGCCTCCCTTGTCCTTTACTTCTGTTTTTAACCTGCAAGACCTTCCAAAGCCTCTGATGTCCAGAGAATATCCACAGATGGACTCTCAGTCATCCCCTTTATTTCCACAAATGCCGCATCCTTATATTTCACCACATGCTCAGCGGCATCCAAGATACTACACTCGTAATATGTACTGCCAAAATCCATGTAAGTTCATTAGACATAAAAGGGGCTTCCCTTGCCATACAGGCATTTGCTAATAGCTGTATTTTTGTAAAATGGTTGTCCTGTTGACTGGGTTCATGTCATATTAAACTGTAATGTTATAGTTTATTTGGTTTGGTTTACTATATTGTATGAACTCACTACTGCAGCCTTAATTAGGTAATTCCAGCCAATGGTAGATTATTTGATAAGCTACAATTAAGAAAAAATCTTAATGTGTAATGTTACTATATTTAATGCCATGCACAGTTTAATGAATAGAAAAGGAATTTAATGAATAGCAAAGGAATCCAAAGCACTTCTTCCAAATTGTTTTTGAAGCATGCACAGCCTTAGTGAGTTCTTTGATGTAGATTACTGTGTTGTTCATGGGGTTTATTCAGTAAAATGTGAATCAATAAAACCATGGCTTGGTGCAGTGTATGCATCCAGTTTGATCACGCCATTATACCACCTATTACCTGTTATGGAAAGGTGTCTCATTTATGCAGCAGTCTTTTATTTTCTCTTATGCTTAGATGGGCAAACACCCTATCAACATTTTGCACATTCACCTCAAGTGCAGCTTCCTCTTCCTGGACCTTGTGTAAGAGTCATCCGTCCTGCTCAGCAAATAATCCCACATTATTCTAGTCCACACGGCCCCAAGTGTAATGAAGAAAGGCTGCCCCAGGGAGAAAGCTCTTCTGAAGGACTTCAGAGATTTCAGTAAGTATTTTCTTCTTTCTTTTTCATAATATTTTATTAAAGTTTATATATATATATATATATATATACACACGTGCTAATACAAAACTAAAAGACGTACAGGAAGGAAGGAAAGGAAGGAAGGAAGGAAGGAAGGAAGGAAGGAAGGAAGGAAGGAAGGAAGGAAGGAAGGAAGGAAGGAAGGAAGGAAGGAAGGAAGGAAGATGACTTCCCCTTCCCTCCAAACAAGTATATGCATTAACAGTAACTTAACACCTTCTCTAATATTACAGAAAAAGCCCTCTTCATCCTCTTCTCATCCCTAAACAATAACCTAATTATAAAAAATATTCAAAATCAGTCTAATCAGCAAAAGCATTAAGAGTGCCAGTGATAATAAACTATTTTAAGCTTAAACAAATAAGTCTATTTTGCATTTTAACTTCTAATTCTTTTCTAAAAAATTCAGTAAGTATTTTCCAAGCTTGGAGCTTATTTCATTTTTTGCAGGCAAAGCTAATGATGACAATTGTATCATCATATGTGTATGGACAGTATGCTAACCTCTGCCTGGATAATGCCAACACATATATTGCCATCTCACCTGGTCCTATAACCAAGGCTGATGGCTCATCTATGGCTAAATATATAGAAATAGATTCCATTTCTGGTTCGCATGAATCAGAATTTCAAACTAATGACTAACTTAGTCATTATTTGTTTCAAATGCCAGTGAACTCTAACCAAAAATGGCTGCTTCAGATTCAGACAAGCTTAAATTTATTTAAGCCACTGACTTTGAGTAAAAGAGTGCACTGGAATGGGCAAAATCACAAATTCATTGACAATAACTAAGTAAAGTGGGTTATGCCATTTCACTGCTAGTGACTTACAGCATCACTTGGCCATCATTGATGGGATTTAAAGACTGTCATTATTGTTATTTTAACACAACACCAGTTGGATGACCAGTTGGATGACTCTTGAAGAGTCATTAGTGGAGAAATGATCTTAGTATATCATCTGTATGTTCTGTGTGAAACTGCAAATCTTTTCTTTTCTTTCTGTAAGCTTCTCTTCTCATCTCAAGAGTACAGTACAGTAATTTCCTGCTGTGAGGTCATCTAAGAAATGTATATACGGCCTAAAGTGATTTAAAGTCTCCCAAATAATTTCACTGAGGCAAAATGAGTGGTCTTCCCAGGCTGAATTGCCTTGTTGGTATGAATCTCTGATGCTTCTCACAGGCCTCTGACTTCTGGCAGAGAAATGAAACAATTCCTATGCACTTTGCTTCTCTTCCAGGTTCAGTAATTTCATGCCTTTCTCCTTGTTCATCTTGTTAGCTTCCCAGGCTTCCTTGATGTAGTGCTTCTCTTATCCTACCTTGTCAGATTACTCACCCAGAGCTAACTTCAGTCTAGTAACTAGACCAATGAAGAGTCACCAACACATGAGATAAGTCAACCAGGCACAACAACCAGAGCATGGGAGGATTTGGAGTTGAAAGTGGGTGGAGTTTGCAGCACTGAAGGATTGCACCCACCTTCTTGTCATCTCCCATGAAATTAGTTTGAGGGCCATGTGACCACTGAGACCTGCAGGTTACTCAACCTGGAAATAGACTGTGAGCACACCTTGTCCTTCAACGTAATCTTTTTATCTCGCATAGTAAGGGTGTATGTTTGCATGCCCACATATGCTATTGCTTCTATTAGAAATGAATGAGGTCATGCAGTGCAGTTAGTGAATAAAATACATGCATTTCAGGCTCCAAACCATATTGGAGCTTTTACTCTGACATCCCCCTTTGATTTACAATTCCCTATTCACAAAGGATGGGCAACTACAGTCATTCTGATTTCAAGACTGATTGAAATCACAGAACTGTGCTTTTATGCCACAGGGAGAGGATACCTCAGATTCCTGTCAAATGCTTCAGGATTTGTCTTAATTTTTAAGATATTAAACAGAACAAAAGAAATAATTGAAATCAAAACAGTGAAAGTGCCAGTGGCAGACCTCTTTTAAAATCCTGATGGTCTTTACAAGAGCTTGTGAGACTGTGTGCATATAGAAAGTTTACTTTCATGAAGGATTGATATGAGTTCTTCAGTCCTTTCCCTCTATACCACTGTTTCTCAACCTTGGCAAGTTTAAGATGGGTGGACTTCAACTCCCAGAATTCCCCAGCCAGCAAAGCTAATTAGGACTTCTGCAAGTAGGATTGCACTGTCACTGAAAATCTTCCGTTCTGTCAGGCCCCAACTGCAAAAGATGGCAGACTTGTTTAAATCAAGTCTGCTCCAGTTCTGTTTCAACAAATAGGAGAAAGTTTAATTCATTTTTTTGCCTTTTAGAACAAAAGAAGCCTGTGGGTGGGAGTCCTAAATCTTCCCTGGCTTAGAATTCTGCAGTTTCTCCCAGCTTTCTCTGCAACACAGATCATTTAACTTCTGTCATCTTTATGACTTTATTTTTAAGAAAGGCCTCTGAATGTATATTCAGAATCATCAGATTTAAACATTTTCAGAATTTACAGATGATTTTTGTCTTCTCAGTGACCAGTTCCAGAAGCAGATGCTTGACAATAACTCACCATACAAAATATATGGTGCCCAGGAAGGCATACTTAGAGTTCCTCTTGATTCCATGGCTCCGTCTGGCAGCATGTCCACCCCTGGTGCTGTCCCAAGACCGCTGAATAATTCTGCAGCCAGGGGGACGCTGAGGACCAGCAATTTGCCTGAAGAACTACGTAAGCTTCTGCTGTTTTTTGTTTTTTAATTCTGTATATAATCCTATGCTGGAAAAGAAGTAAGGATCATCAGCTCCCTAACGTGCATCATATACCATTTTTGCATTGTTGACCTTTTCTACTGATTGAGGAATTTCTAGGGCTACATTAGGATAAAGCTTGAATGACATTCCTATTTGATTTTATCTTACTGATTTATATGGCTGGCCTATTCAACACATGGCTCTGGGCGGCTCTTTGTGTTTGCAAAATGAAACGAAAATCACCCAAAGATACAGAACAGAATTAAAAACACAAATACAAAATTTTGAAAAGCTGAAGGAAAAAAGTATATTTGAGGAATATTTCTTGCTGCTGCTTCTCCTGTAAACAGAGGTCCAAGTACAGCTTCTTCCTGGATAGAGAGGGAACATCTAGTTGGCAGATTCATTCAGTACACCGAACAGTCACCAAATTTTGATCAAATTTGCAAAGCAAGTATGGAAACTTGCTGGCAAGAAAATGAGCACCTCCTTAAGAGGCGGGCTGTACTGGTCAGTGACAAGCTCTGATGCTTCACTTGCTCTACCCCTTAATTTATCTTGTAAGTCCTTGGGGACCCTGAGCTACACATATTCGCCTCTATTGGTATCTTGTAAGTTTCAGGCTAATACTAGCAGAATCACTGGTTATCAGAAGAGTATTAAAGGGACAGCTTTAACAATGTTTCCTGTAATGTAGTATACAGCACACATGTGCATAATGCCTTGGATCTGCTGAGATTATTGGCCAATATTTCATTTACGTTTGATGGATTAATGTTATCACTGCCATGCGTGGGTTCAAAATGGCATGGGTTTCAAAGCACTTGGCATAAATGAGACGTGCATTCTTTGCAAATTTTGATAGAACTTTACCTGATTTGTGGTTCTCGTTTTTGGAGAAAATATATTTATAAATTTTTACTCTGCAAAAACACACATTGAGATAAATGCAGAAACTTCACCAGAAGACACTTGCGGTGGACTGATTTGCCCATCCCTAACTGAGTGTCAGGTCATGAATCTGGGAAGCAGATTATTGGATAATTGATACTACAGCCAGCTAAATGAGATTGTTCTAAATGAGATTGCGCTTCCTCAGAAAAAACAAGTTTGTCGTGTAGGGATGTTCCTAGAGTCATCACTGTCACTTGATGTCTAAGTTACCTTTGTGGCTTCTTGATTGGTATATCAACTATGCCCTTTCTTGGATAGCAACATTTAGCTATAGTTGTTCACATTTATATTACTATAGTGATCTCTGAATGATCCTGAAACTGCAGCTGGTATAGAAAGCAGTGATTATATTTCTGAGTTGGGGACTTGATCAGAGACACAAGACACCTCTGTTGAAGCAGTTCCAGTGGCTTCCAGTTAGCAAACAACCCTGGTTCAAGGTTTGGTTTTGACTTCCATTGCTCTAAACAATTGGGCCAGAATTTTTGGGATATTCTTCACTATTACACACCTTCCTGATGACTACAATCCAAAGGTCCTTGTTGAGAACTGCAGCATGTCATCTTGCAGTTATTTATTTATACATACATATATATAATTTAGGGGCATCTGACTCTTGATGACTCTGGGCAGCTTACAGTTAAAAAGCAAGAACAGTAAAAAAAAAAAAAAAACCAAATCATAAGCAGCCAGAAGATAAACATATAAACAAACCCCTCATGCAACAGGGGTCAACCATCAACCTGCCCCAAGACCTGGGAGAACAGCCAGGTTTTAATAGCTTCCTGAACATCATCAGTGTGGGAGACATTTGGATCCCTGGGGGAATATTATTCCACGAGACAGGCACCATGACAGAGAAGGCACACTTCCTGGATCCTGCTGGATGACATTGTTTAATCAATGGGACCTGAAGTGTGCCCAGCTTGCCCAATCTCACTGGCTGGGCAGAAACAACTGGAGGCAGGTGGTCTGTCACATAACCAGGGCCTATGCCATGAAGGGCTTTTCAGGTGATAACCAGCACCTTGAATGGCACCCAGAAGCCAAAGGGTAACTAGTACAGTAAAGCTCATAGAGCAGTAGGGTCACATTGGCACAATGCAGTCTGCCCATCACTGTCTGCACCACTGCACTCTAGACCAGCTGTAGCTTCCAAATCGTCTTTAAGGTCAGCCCTATGTAGAACACATCTGTGAGGTAGCTAAGGCATTAGTGACTGTCTGGAAGGCTTCCTGGTCCAGGATAGGGTGAAACTGGTACACTAGATGCACCTGTGCAAAGGGCCTCTTATCCACAGCTGCTTCCTCCCAGATTGCGCACCAGTCTTGAATGGGGAAGTGTGAGTCCGCTGGGCTAAGAACCGCAGCATTTCATCTTGTAGCTACTCGTGGGAGGCCTTCTCTGCAAGAGCACGTTCACTGTAGAATGCTTCCCCCCCGCCATTTATGAAGTGTCTATGAATACACTTTTTAGGACCTATATCTTCCCCAGGCCTTCCTTGTATGAAGGTTGGAAAAATGATCTAGTTTTGGCTTTCTTTTCCTTTCCCTCTTCTTTTAATGAAAATATAATAATTTCATATTGTTTTAATGTATTGCTTTATTACTGCATTTGCACTTTCAGGCTTCTGTGTGAGGAGCAAAAAACGCTTTTTTAAAAAACAAAAAAACCTTTGATTTTACTTTATCCTTATAAGCCACCTTGGAATGGCTTCTGCTTTATAAGTTGATCTCAGAATGTTGAAAATGAAATATAAATAAATTAAATATACCTGGAGATCTGAAGATTCCTGGCAGGGTTGCAAGACCAGTAAGCCAGTTTGTTCTAATATATGAATAATTAACATTAAGCAAAATCCTGCTTCTTGTGATGGAATTCAGAACTGTTTTATTTCAAAGCATGCCTGTTTTGATTATTCATAATTATACTTCTCCTAGGTAAAGTCTTTATAACCTATTCTGTGGACACAGCTGTAGAGGTCATGAAATTTGTGAACTTTTTATTTGTAAATGGATTTCAGACTGCGGTAAGTACTCTATTCTGGAAGCCTGAATCATTGCAAAGAGAAAAAGTGAGAATGTGTGAAAAAGGACAACTCTAAATTCAAAGTGGTATTCTTTTTAATGTGCCTGCCTGCATTGCTAAATATTATATATTTCATAATGAATATTGTTGAAAAGAGACAGAGAGTTCATTTAAGTAATATATGTAAATGTGAACTTAAAGTGAATGCATTGGTGGAAATGATGTTTTAGAATGATAAGCTATTTCGAAAAGGCTTAGCCAGCAGAACCTTATGGGGAGTTGACTCCAAGGTCAGCGGGTACAGGCTGACTTTCATGATGAGAATTAACCTTTACAGTTTATTCTTCCTTGACAGTAACTTCATAAACATTTTCTTCCAAGACTGAGTAAAATACATTCTGAAATGGTAGATACCAATTCGTCATATGCAATGGCAGAGGTTGGCCTGGCATTTTGCAATTGTGCACGCAAGAAGTTTGGCCTAGCCTGACAAGAGCTTCCTTTTCACTCCATAAACAAAAGAGGGCCATTTCCTGAGGCTCCTAAAGATCCTGGTTGAGTCAAAACGGTGTGCAACATATTAGCATGAGGTGTATGGTTTTGGCAAAGCATGTTGTGTAAACCCAATCACTGTGGTTTGTAAACCATGGCTTATGGCAGGCGAGTATAACCTTTGGGGCAGATGAGGTCTCCGTTGGGATGATGCTGGTGCAAAGTGGGCAAGGCCTTATCACACAAGTGAGTAATTTTTTCAGGATGCACTGTTAATTTAACCAATTTCTCCACTGTGGTATGATCTGCAGAAATTTACCAAGCTGTACTAAATGTAGTAGTGGTTTTTTTGTTGTTGTTGAATGGACAGTATTGTTGGTACAGACACATTTGTATTAAAAGCTTTTTAAATCGAACCATTTCGAAAGGACACTAATGTTGAATTTAGGGGAAAAGTAGTCTCCTAGACAGCTAAATAAATCATATTAATATTTTCACTTTTTAACAGATTGACATATTTGAGGACACCATTCGAGGAATTGATATTATCAAGTGGATGGAACGCTACCTGAGTGATGTAAGTAAAGATAAAATGTAAATATTGTACATTTTCCTGCACCAGTTGTTCACAGGTAATACTTAAGGCTGCTTCCTAAGACACTATGAACTAAAATAGAAACCTATTCTCCCCTCCCCATGTGGCTTAATTATTGATGTTTTTCCTGTCCTTGTCTCCCCTCCCCTCTCCTTTTTCCCTTCCATTTTGGTCTAATTTAAAATGGGAGCAATCGAGAGAAGAAAGCTTGGCTCTCTTTCTATCAGTCACATTCCTTTGCTGAGCATTTTGAAGGATCTTTCTTGAGAAATGAGCTATCCATCTTGTCCATGTTATCTACAGGAATGTACAAGTTTTGTATGTGTGTGTGCGTGTGTGTGCGCGTGTATAAACATACATCAAGCACATCAATTAGCTATACTATATATTTTGGATTAGATCCAAAGGGACATATGAGCAGCAGCGAACTGCACACACGACTTGGTTTACATATTGAACTACCCCATAACCTGGCATATTTTGCTTTTGACTTAGTATGTTGTGTGAACCCAGGCACTTGTGGTTTATTTGGTAAACTAAGATTAAACTTTTGCTTAATGCACTATGGGAACCTAGGCTGTGTATCTAAAAGTGATCAAGCCTATTCAGAGCTCTGTTCACTTTAATAAATTGTTGAGGTTGAATGGGTCTTCCTTCAACAAACGTTCATGCTTCCCAGAAGAAATCTATCGGCTGCCAGAAACCATATGCTGGACAGATAAGTTCACATATACTGGCTTAGTACTCATATAAGACTAGATGAGGAAATCAAGAACTGTGGGCCAAATGCAGTTTCCAAAGCCTTTTAGATGGCTAACAGTATGCAACCCGAAGTGAGTGGCAAATCCCCCAAATCAATTTCCTGCCAGCATTTAGTGATAAACTGAACGAAATAGACATGTTACACTCCCAATAGGCTTCATGCACCTACAAAAGTAAAAAATACACCCATCCAAAGAAAAGCTGATAATTCTGGCTTCATCCCTCATTATATTGCTGCTTCGTTACCTCTGTCCCTCAGCCACTAAAAAGGATAATAAAATAAAGCATGCTCTACCAAACAGAAAAGGTTGTCCAGTCTGCTGTAAATGTTAGTGCTCCTTCTGGTTTCAGATAGGACACTAAATATATATTTTTTAAAAGCCAAAGTGTGAATTAGCACAGTGTATGAATCTAGTATTTCTGGAAGGAGAATCTTTGTGATTATGGCTTGAAACAAACAAGTTTGTTTTTAAACCTTCTAACTCTTAAAAATAAATTTTAAACCTTGCGGCTTCTCTTGAAAATAAGAGGTGCTTAATTTCTTCCATAGCTTCTTAGCCATTCCAAACTCTGGGAATCAAAGTTATAAATATGCATTCTTGTGTGTGTGTGTCTGTATGTTTTGTACAGTGTGCATAATTATATGCAATAGGCTGTTTTGGTGAGCTTTGTGATTCAACATGGCCAATGCTGAAATATATTTTCTCTCCCTTTTAAATTAAAACTGTACTTCTTGGGAGATCCAGGAAATCTGGTATGAGGAATTCCAGCGTATACTGTACAGTTTCATTGCCAAAAGGAGCTGGCTTGTCTTATGCTTCCAGAGAACATCAGATCACGTAAAAATCCAGCTGGCAGGTTTCCCAGCTGCTTTTGCCCAAATGCACTGCATTTTATGATTTCATAAAAGTGTTTCTCTTCCTGACAGAAGACAGTAATGATAATCATAGCAATCAGTCCAAAATACAAACAGGATGTTGAAGGGGCTGAATCCCAGCTGGACAAGGATGAACATGGTTTACATACTAAGTACATCCACAGGATGGTAAGTGAGGACACGTGCTTGCCATTTCAAAAAGAAGTCTCCAGCTTCTTCTTCTGCCAAGCAGTTGCTCTCTGTGCTTTGTCCTTGGTTGATGCTGTGGTTAAGCCCTGCTTTGTTTATATTTAAAACTTTGCTTTCTGCATTGCTTTGGAGGGCTCAGCAACTCCACGTGCTGTAAACGCAGTTGACTTTATGCCTGTTTAAATCCTTTCATATCCTGTTCAAATCTCTGCCATGTGAACTGTGGGCACCCAGTGGGAGCAAGGGAAGAAGGTAATGAATGACATTTGCATCCTGAAATCCTTGTGGCTTGCTACAGATCACTATGATATACCTCATGCCTGCACTTTCACACACTGAACTGCTGCAAACACACACATACCCTGGAGCCCACTGATGGCAGACTGTGAAAAATACAAACAGGATTATATTTTGTGGAATTTCTCTCGCTATACTTTCGTATCCTCCTGAGCTACTGTGTTCTCTTTCTCGGTGCGTTTGATCTTTGTCTCTCTATGGCTTCTCCATTGCCACAGAGACTCAGCTTGACAACACGTTTGAGGATTCTCTCTAGGGTTTCCTCTGATCAGATTGAATAAACTGGAACAAAGCTGCCTGCTTTCAGCTGGGAAATAAGTACTGCATTATGCCTGTCTAGAAAGCTTCCAACAGGACAGGTTAATCACAGAGTGAGAGCAGACTCACAAGTGCAGCTGGAGGAAAGAGGGGTTTTAGACAGGCAAAGATAAGCTTTCCTCGGTGGCAGAGAAGGGAAGAAAAGCTGCTTGGCCCTTACTAGCAGTGCCAGTGAGTCTCTTCCGACAGATTTTAATCATGCAGTTCAGCAAATGCCGCATACATCTTGATCCTGTTCCATTGCTTTTGACAGAACTTAGTGTTTCCTCACTAAGGATCCCTAGGAGGGCCCAGCCCTTGCTGTAGTGATTAAACTGCTGCCAACATTCTAATGCAGTGTTTCTCAACCTTGGCAGCTTGAAGAGGTGTGGACTTCAACTCCCAGAATTCTGGGGCGTGGACTTCAACTCCCAGGCTGGCTGGGGAATTTTGGGAGTTGAAGTCCACACCTCTTCAAGCTGCCAAGGTTGAGAAACACTGTTCTAATGTGTTGCCCTGATTTCCTTTACTCTTCCTAGTGGTTTGCAATTAGCTGTTGTTTTGAAACATAGACCAGGATATGAATGCTTAAATCAGACTGCCAATAAGTCATGATCAGTGTCATGTGAGCCAGAGATAAAGCTGGAGTTGTCTGGCTGTTCCAGTGATGCTGTCAGTCTCTAAGTCAAGATTAATCACAATATAATTTTTTGCATGAAATAGAAAACAACGACCTAATGATATATGGTTTTGATGATTAGAAAAAAAATAGCTTATAGAAAAAATGGAAGTTATGCTGTAACCATAGAGTAAGAGGTAAATTTATACAGTACATTTTCTTTCTTTTTTCCCACACTTTTGGCTCTCTCTTTTTTTCCTTTTTTCTTTATTCTAAATACTAGTTTCTGTTAGTTTTTATCTTCCTTTATTAAAATCTTAATAAAGTTATATTAAAAAAGATTAGTTATATTAAAAAAAGAATATCTAAACTAAGCCCCAATTGACATTTTCAGTACTAGTCTGATACTTAAGGAAATTCAGATGTAAGTGGGTAAGCCCTCAAATGTAGCTGAAAAGCTTTGAGAACTCAAATACAATTCTGCTTTCACGTGTCCAACAGTAACATGAAAATGTCATGGTAAAACATATATACATATTATTTTTATTTCTTTTGAAAACACAAACACATCTTTGTTGCATAATCTGCTGTGGCATTAAACAGGTGTAAAAATACAAGAAAAGGGTCTTTCATCAAAAATATACACCAACAGGCCGCCCTCATAGTATAGCACATGTATCTGCTCGTGCTTCTCTGCTGCTCACTGATAAAGGGAGACTAACACCCAGGCTTCCCTACTTCCAAACATCTAAAACAGAAGGTAATGTTAACTGGATCAGGACATTTCTATGTTGTGTCTAGCACTGGATCACCACCTGTGTTTGCCATTCTGATTTCTGCGCAATTCATAATCCAGGAAAAGACACAAATCTTTCTGACTGTGGTAGTGTGGGGCCATGGGTCTGTTTATATCTGAAGGCATTTTTGCATAAATCATTAGAAATCAGAATGCATAAGTCTGAAATTAATGTTGGCTAATTTTACTTATTTTGTATTTTTTTAGATGCAAATTGAATTTATACAGCAAGGAAGCATGAACTTCAGATTCATTCCTGTGCTGTTTCCAAATGCAAAAAAGGTAATATGATAATGGACTGAATAATTCCATTTTGGGGTTTGATGAAAATTTAAACTAGATATAATACATTTTTAAAACTATTTGGGAATGTTAAATAAAAATCCTTTTGGCATTTGATGTAACGATTTAGAGAAATGTTTCACGGTACTCTTTAAGGCAGAAATATAATTTATATCAAGCTTACTAATGGACAAAAACATTCTTAATTCTGAAGTGTCTGTTAGCACTAATTTCCTGAAATAAAAAGGGATTTTATTTTTTTTAGTATCATAATTTACTATTTTATCTAGAGATAAAGTAGGACAGGAATAACCCAAAAAGAACTAAATCACTTGAATTGCCCATTCATTTTTACATGTTTAAATCTTTCTTGTTCAACTTGAAGAACACCATCTGGTAAGAGATAAATTCTGTTTAGTCTCATTGTTTTGTGTGATAAAGAATGAACTAAGCTTGGGTTTATATTTTCCATGATTTCTGTTGGGTACAACCTCCTTTCTTCATCTGAAAGCCTCCTCTCAATCTGTACCCAAACTCTGTTCTGCAGAACATGCAAAGATTCTTACACACTAACTAGGTTCCCACACTGTGTAGGCCAGAATATAGTTTTGTAGAATTATAGAATTGGAAGTAATCCAAATTAAAGCATTGCTGACATTTGGCTATCCAGCCTCTCCTTGAACACTTCTGGTGATGCAGAAACTACCAGCACTCTAGGTATTTAATTCCTCTGTTGAACTACTCTTGCATTCTTATAATTTTAAATTATTACTTGTCCTGCTCGCTGAGGTGTTAATGAAGAGGTCTTGACTTTCTTTTTTGTGACATCTGGATATTTCAAGTGGTACTTCAAGTTCTATCTTATCCTCCCAGCACTTTTGTCTTCTCAAAAACTGTTAATCTCTATCAGATTACATTTGTAGTCTTCTGGGCACCTCATTGGTCTTTTTTGAATCCCTTCTAGTTTCTCAGACTTCTTAAAGTGTGATGCCCAGAACTGGTAGGTTCTGACCAATGTGCAGCGAAGTAAACTATTAGTTCATAAGTTTTGGAAACTATACTTGTGGTGATGAAATCTAAATTGTACATTTTTCTAACCTAATCTATCAAGATAATTTTGAAATTTATTTTTGTCTTCTATGGTATTAGGAATCCAACCACATTTTATATCATCTGTACCTCCTCTTCTAAGTAATAAAACTATTGAAGAGTATAGGGCCCAGAACAAAATTACTACCTGACTTTGTTGACGAAAAGTTGAAGCAGTCTTTCAAAATGCTTTTCAAGCCATCCATATTTTTACTTGTTATGCCATCCACCCCATATTTAACTATTTCACTAATTAGAACATCACAGGATAACTGTCAGATATTTTAGTGAAATCAAGATTTAGTACAGCATTCCTATCATTTATCAAGAAAGTTGCCCTATGTGGAAACTGCAAAAGTCAACATGGATTTGTCAAGATCATATTAATCTGAAAGACTTGATCTTGACAAATCCATGTTGACTTTTGTAATTTCAGCATTATTTTCAAATATTTTTCCTTCTCTAGTCATTTGGTACTTCACCCATTATCTCAGATTTCTTGAAATTTCATAAAGATTCTATCAGACCATCAGCAAATCTTTCAGTACCCTAGGATGACATTCACCTGACCATGGAGATTTAAAGTATAGGAAATTTGTATTTCATCAGTCTAAAGCTTTAATCCTGCTCCTTGATCTTGTTCTTCACAACTGCTTGGTGAAACACATACCCTCTTATAACCCTCTTATTAGTAAAAAAAAAAAAAAAAAAAAAAAAGCTTAGCCAAAATGGGAGTTTTGTTGTTGTCGTTGTTACTTACTTTTGTTGTCTTCCTGAGAAGCTGATATACTGATTGTTTTACTTTGAACATTTATAAGAGCTCTTTTTGGGGTTCTTAACATTCTTTGCCAACCTCAGCTCATTCCAAGCATTAGTTTTTCTGACATCTCTACAATTCCAGACGCTGTACTCTTCCTTTGAGACCTCTCCTTTACTACATCTAACATGAATCCTCTTTTGTTTGGTTGGTTATAACTTAGCATGATGTGTGATCCTAGTCACAATCACATTCAAACAAGTTGCTGTTGTATGTATGAATCTGTAGAACATTAGATCAACGTTAGGAAAATAACACAACAGGCCTTTTCTGCTCCCCTTGTAATATCACATACAAGGAAATGTAGGAACCTCTCTCTCTTTCTAAATTCTCTTATGCCAACGTGGGTAAACTTACCACCATAATCTAGAGTAGATTAGCGAAGATCTTCCTGGAGCTTTGGCATCAGAGCTATAGGGATGCTATATAACTCTATTGTACCTCAACATTATAACCATGGAATGCAGACTTGTTTATAGAATATTAAAACTGAGCGATGTACGAAGCAATAAGCATGTGTTGAAAAAAAAAGGTTTCATGCAAGTGATTCCACAAGGAATTACTGAAATTGGAGTTCAGAAAAGAAATCCAATGCTTAACTAATTGCTTAGTTTGTTGGCAAAGGCATATAAGGAGGGCAGGGGAGTCAAATGTGAAGTCTGTAACTGTAATGGTTAGTACGTCTCAAAAGCTGCTGTCAAGAATCAGGGGGGATTTTATATTGCTTCTTTCCCATGCCTATTCTTCCCTTTTCCTTTGACCTTTCCTTCTCCACAGGAACATGTACCTACCTGGCTTCAGAATACTCACATCTACCACTGGCCTCAGAATAAAAAGAACATTCTGTTGCGGTTGCTGAGAGAAGAGGAATATATCGCACCTCCAATAGGACCTTTACCCACTCTCCAGGTTGTTCCATTAGGAGCACACATCTAAAGCACACATGGACTAAATGCTGTATGATTCTCTTGGCTTATGGCCAGGATTTTCCTGGCTGCCTCTTCTGGGTGATGAACAGCATGTGCACCCTCTCCCCTCCCCACCACAAATAGAATTGTCTTGGGGTGCAGCAAGCCGATGTGTTTTCTTTCACCCTGAATGTTTCCTTTCAATGCTGATCAGGTACGTTGCTTCATTTGAACAAACTGCAAATGGAAAAGTATATTTCATGGTTGTTGCTTTTCTTCCGTCTTGAGCAACGTTCTAAGTCTGTGGCAAAGCAAACAAATACTAGAATGAGGCTAAATATGCCAAAAAATTGCATAATCTTGTTTGCTCACAGCTCCTTTTGTTGTCAGACAGATTAACATATATTGTAAAACAATTTCCCAGTGCTATTTCATGTACATAATAAAGGAGTTGCTTTTCATATGGATTGCCATTTTCATGATAAGAAAAAACATGAGGGTTTAACATTTTTATTTGCTGGTAAACATAGTCATGGTCGTTATTTATTTAGGCACTTTGCTTAGCTTTTTAAAAATAGTTTGTAAATGATCCACAACATAATTAAGAATATTCTTTCTCTTGTTCTGCCTTAGAGCAAGGCTATGTATTACATTTGCCATATGGCTGCTCTCAAAATAAGCACCTATTATAGGTTCTCCCCAGTAACAGATATTATCGCTTATAATAATGATTTAACATTTCTTTATCAACAATAGTAAACTGTGAATAATCTAGGGAATATCTGCTAAGGTGACATGGAGAATAGCAAGAGGCTTAATCCAAGCTGCTATTCACAGGGAGAAGAGGAAGGCAGCAAGAAACTTCAGCAGCCTTTTGGAAGAACTAAGGCAGCCACCAGCACTAACATGAGCCAATATAGTACTCTATCCTCAGCATCTGTCAGGACCTCCTAGACATTCAGCAGCAAGAGACCTACATTGCACTGATCTAACTATCCCTGCCTTCCAACTACCCCACAGATGTCTCGTGGCTCCTATTGTCCTCTTGTCACTCAGCAAGAACAGCCTGTCGTTTCTGTCCTCTCACTCAAAAGTACCGTTATCTGGGACTAAGCCTCTCTACTTTATTTTCTTGGGATTTCACTTTTCCCTAACTAGGTATTCTCCTGGTATGTTAGACTACAGCTTCCATCATCTATAAGCCCCAATCTGAGGAATAACCAGAGCGTAAGGGCATCAAGCCATATGATCATACACATGGTATCCACATTCATTATTTCTCCAGTTAACTATGAATAGAATGTAGCAACTGGTGTGTTTATTTTAAAAAAAGTAAAAGCTGCTCTACACAGAGTGGGAGCAGCATCATGTTTGGTATGATGAGCCAATAATTAGGTAGCACAGCCAGTTAGACATAAAGTACCAGTGGCACAAGAAAGGCTGTCAGGAACTCTGCAAAGCCAATGCTATTGGAAATAAAATGAAATGGATGTCTTACTGCTTTCAGAAAGATTATACATCAGCTAAGATTAAGAGATCCAACAGCTTTTTGCCTGCTGCTTCCTCACATTTAATGTTAGGTTTAGCCATGCCTATATAAAAGGTACTACCACATACCTTTTACATACATACCACTACCTTTGCAGCAGACTAGAATTAGTTCTAGACCTGTTTTTACAACTATTGTGTCCAAGATCTGACTTTATCTATTGATGACCTTGCTGCATTGTATATGAAATCCCAGCAAGCTACTCTTCTCTTCTTGAAACATACAGCACCTCTACAGAGCTTCTGGGAGATCTGTTCCCCCTCTGCTGGGAACTCTCACCACACCCAGCTCCTTTCTCTCACTTTAACATTGTTCTCATCATTCTGAAGATTATTGTAAATCAGCTTTGCAGTGCTCTTTAGGAACTGGAAAGTGGAAAAGCTGGTGCAAATACTACAGTGCAGAAATGCCCTAACTGTAATACAAGGAAGGGCATTCACAAGGGTGGCTGTACCTCTGAATCCTGACATTTCACATGAAGATGGAGAGGATAGTAAACTTTTAGAAAAATACATGTACTTTATTCATCTCAGAACCACTGTGATGCTGTGCCAACAGCTGCTCATTTCCCATAGTGTAAGGCCAAAGCAGATATTTTTCTCTCTTAATAAAATCAGTAGCGGGATTGAGATTATAGCACATGGTGGAGGGGGCAGGGACAGAGAAGGATTAACCTAGCCAACCTCCTCCCTTTGTGATTCTGCAGAAAATTGTATCTCTAGAGTTGCTGTAAGCCCAGGAGAAAAGCATGTATTAGTTAAAAAAGAAAAAAAAACTGGTTATTCCTTCTTTAGGCTTTGCTTAACACCATTTAAATAAGAAAGCCAAGACTATTACTACATGTGAAACAAGATAAACAAGGGCGCTTAGGCCAAAGAGCTACTTAATTGAAAAGGACTCTTGTTAAAAACCCAGTGTCCCTTATCTTGTGTTAGCAGGGCAGGAATCAGAATGACTGCTACTACTAACCACAGCAAAGTTCAAAGGGAGAAACATTTTGTAGCTGTGCAACAGAAAGGAGGCAGATTGTTGAAGGAGAAAGATAATTACTATAATTTATCACATGTCCACATTAATGAAGCTCAACTGAATACCTGGGTTTTAAAAGCAGCAAAGCTGAATAACAAGCAGAAAATAAGCACGTATAGTCCTCTATCACAGAAGAAACAATTTTGTTTATTTTCAGATATAAGTGTAACCTTTCACAGATCGAAATAAATGCAGTGGGCAGATTTGCAAAAGGAACTGTATGGACTTGGGTCATTATGTTGAATGATTGTTCTTGAAAGCATGACAAAGACTAGAGCTTTTCATCCTATCTTCTGATGTTATTACAGGGTCCAAATCGCAACAGTATGAGACTATTGCCTTGAGTATTTATAGTTAAAGGTATGATTTTTAAGGAAGTCAGAGCAGTACTTCCACAATATTTAAGGCCACGTTTGTCTTGTATATAGGTACTGTACTGAGAGTCATTGGATATTGGTTTTACAAGGTTCCCTTTACCTGAAAAGGACAGGTAAAAGGAGGACAGACCTTGGGAAAGTATTGTTCCCTTAGTGTGCCTGTGTTATACAGACCTTTTCCAAAGTGTTTTGTGGCAGTTCTTAAAACTCGTTGCAGTAACAGTTCTGAGCTGCAAAAATATAAATGCCTTGTCTGCTACTATCTAGTGATTGCTTAGATTCTTGCAGACCAGACCTTGTAGACCTAAAATTGCACAAAGCATGCAGTTTGTCATAAAGCAGCATCCTTATGCGTATTTATTTGCCACCCATTTTCTTAACTGGTGTTCATTTAAAAACACTTCACAATAAATTAAAACTAATAATTGAGCGCTTTTTGTTGTTGTTGCTGCTGTTGTTCCCAAAGCTGTGGTTTTAACATTTGTAATAAACTTATTCTGACTGGGATCTTCAATGCTCAGTGATAACACACACACTTTGGACAGAGAAGCTAGGTTTACATAACATATTAAAATGTTGTTGCTAGTTTCGGGTTCAATGCTGTCTGACCTCAGCCAGTATAGTTATACTTTATCATTCAGCGTATTATCAGTCCAGACAAACTAATAGTAAATCATGGTTCAGTTAACTACCAGTTAGCATGTATGCAAAAACAGCCATTAGGGTTCTAGTTCAATCCTTAGCTTCTCCAGTGAGAGTTAAGAAAAGCTCCTTTCCGAAACCAAAGAAAGTTCCTGCTAGCTGGCTTAACGTGATACATTGAGCCACAAATTAGTCAATGCATTTTAGACTATGGGTTGTATGAACTCAGTCCATGTACTTAGTTTATGGCTCAATAAGCTATGTAAACAGAGGAAACTGAGTATATCATGGTTATCTTTGTTTTTATTTTTTATAGTAATTTTATTAAAGATTACAATTACAACAATAAAAACTAATACAAACTAAAAAAGAATAAAAAGAAAAAGGTGCAGAAAAGAAAAAAAATAGAAAAATAGAAAAGAAAAAATAATATAGTAAAAAGAAAATAAATATATAAAGAAGTTACTTCCCCCTTCATCACAACAAGTATGAATAATTTTAGTAACTTACCACCTTCTCTTAAAATAGAACAAACTATCTCCTCTTCCCATATCCCTCTCTTATCTATAAACAAATCCATAAAGCCTCATCATTTCAGTCCTGATGTCAGCAAAAATCCAGTAAGGGTTACCAGAAATAACATATCTATTTTAACCTTGATCAAATAAACCAACTTTATATTCCTTCCTTTTACGTCTAACAATCTTAATCTTTAGTCCCTTCAAATAACATCATAGAACTTTTTTTTTTTCATTTTTTCTTTGTCCCTTCTCACAAAATTCTTCAAAACTTTAACAAGCCTCTTTTGTAAATCCAATATAGGAAAATTATCCAAGTCACTCTCTTGGGTTGTTATTAGTAAATCCTTTTTAATTATTAAGACATCAGCTGGTTTCTTTTGTATGCCCAGTGTAACACCTTTTTCCATGTCATTCTTATAGTCTGTCATTTTTAAATTCACTTTAAAATCAGTCTCAATCTGGTCAGGTAGAACTTGTTCCTCTTCCATAACATCTTTTAAACACAGTCTATCTATAGAGCAGACACTATTAAAATTAACTTCTGGGTCCACTGTTCAAAAATATCCTTCAATATGCCCAATGTTAAAATGTTTTGCTTCATTCTGTAATTGTAAGTTGAGTCTGAATGTTCTTCTCCTTTAATTATAATCTTTAGTTCCCTCTAGTGTCCAATTTTTAAAGTCTTATCTTACTATGTTTTTTTTAAAAATTCAAAGCGAAAACATTTTCCCACAGGAAGGATTCCTTATAATTAATTCCAAAATCTTATTTCAAATTTATCTGGACCCTTAGTCCGTTTGTAACTTTCTAAAATCAAAATTTTAATCACCCTTTTGCTGTTTATTCCCCCAAATTTGTTTTGAGTTCTTAAACTTGTAGTTAAGACTTCTTTCACTAAGGATTGAAGGAAACTCAGCTGGTGCTGTAAAACTTGTCAATCCAAAGCTTCCTAATAGCTGAAAAGTGATTAGAAAAGGAAATATATGAACATAATGCCCTTTCAAAGGTGCTGACTGTGGTTTGAGCAAGGTGGCTATTCCCTCATCTCCCAGAGCTCGAAACCCACTGGAGCACTTGTGCACAATGTTAAGTCCTCTCCTTGTCTGGAGAGGAATTATCGAAGAGCCAGTCTACTTGCTGGCTCTTCATTCCACCGCGGTCGTCAGCTCCAATTTTTGGGAAGCTTCTTTGGTCCACTTCTTCCCCGGAAGCCCTGTGGTTACATTTATCATGGGTGTTACATGAATACAGCCACTAAGTAAGTAGGGACAATACCAATGGCTTGACTCAGTAAAAAGCAGCTTTTATGTTCCTAAATTATTTAAATACATTGATAAAAGTTATTTAAACTAACAATACATAACAAAATTGTGTTTAACCAAGATCAGCTGCCTGGTTTCTTATGTTGCTATTTTCCCTTCACCATAATTGCACCACGATAATTGGCATTTCAGCTTGATCTGTTTTCCATTGTGCCACAATCACAGCTGTTTGATCCTTACATTAAAAATATTGCTTCAACACAGCTGTGACTAGAACATTATTTCAGAAAAATTAACACGGCCAAGTGTCCTGCAGGCAAGTTGCACCATGTTCTCTAGGATTCTGCTATGGGTTTTTTCCCCCCAGATCAAATTTCAGCAGCACTCCATGACACCTCAAGTTAGGCTGCTGCATTTATGATGTTGTTCTTTATATAGTTTTATTTTATTGTACTCTTATTTACTGTAAGTTGCCTGGAGAATTTTGTTATGGGAAAGGATATAAATGTTTACCAGATAGCTTCAATCTATCCATTTTTTTCCCTTACAAAGGGCTTTTATGACAATTGTGGCTTCCAATACCATGGTGTTACCAGATTCATTTGGGGGATGCTGCTAAGGGATGCTGTTTGCTATTTTTATAAACAGCAAGAATCGACCAGGGAGTTTTCTGTGGGCATTTTGAAAACGACAGAAGGGATTTAGATCTGATAGGGATGACTTTGGACCAGTCACTTTCTCTCAGCCGAACCCACCTCACAGGTTTGTTGTTGTGGGGAAAATAGGAGGCAGGAGAATTAGGTAGGTTCACCGCCTTGAGTTATATATAAGAAGGCAGGATAAAAATTGAAGAAATCGTCTGATTTCTGCAATTGATTAGAGAGTTGGCAAAGTACCAGGGTAGAATGGGAGAGAGGGACATATAACTTCTCTTTCCCCCAAGAGACAGGCAAGGAAGAAAGAATTTTTAGAACAAACATAAAATACACAGGCATGATGATTTAAACTCATGCACATTTGTAGGAAGAGAACTATAGAGAAGAAAAGCCACCCCCCCAAAAGCTGCAACTGCAGTGCTATTTGTGATGGACTACAGTAATGCAGCAGGTTCTCAAGAAGGAGGGAGCACATTCCAGGAAGGGGGGCAAGACAAGAGGCAACACAATCCAGAGCTGGATTGTGGGAAGAGGAAGAGATTTAGGACAGCCACTCCCTAGAATCTCCCAGAGTATATCTATTAGGTTAGAGTAATGCAGATTCCTTCTGGCAAGATTCTGTCTATATGGTATAAGCAATAAAAGAACTGAACTTGGCTGGACTGTTTCTCTGTCATTCTTGGGCTGGACCTGACATATTGGTCACCAAAACCATGTGACCTTTCATAACTTCCTGCTTAAAATGTACAAAATGTGAATAAGCTTACATTTGTACTATGTAAGAAATGTTTTTACATCAAACTGAACTGGTACAGATCTCAGCTACAAACTGCTGCAACAATATACATGACAGATTAAACCAGTGTTTTTCAACCTTGGCAACTTTAAGATGTGTGGACTTACACTCCCAGAATTTCCCAGCATGCCCCAGCATGCCCCAGTTGAAGTCCATACAGTTTAAAGTTGCCAAGGTTGAAAAATACTGGTTTAAATGTTAAGGCTGCCTTCTCAAATTTGCTGGCTGTGTAGTACATCCCATCAAATGGGCTCTAGACGGGGAAGATATGTGTTAAGGCTTTGTCTCTTAGCTAGCTTGCCCACTGATTTATACCATCAGAATTAAGATTTGCCAATTCTCAATAGCTTCCTTGTAAGATATCTTTCTTTGAGTGTTTCCTCTCGGTGATCCTGAATAAGAACAGGGGAGAATGAACTTCCTGCATCATTCATTTCACTACCAAAGAATACATTGTTCTCTGACCAAGGAAGACTGTGCATCAGTAAACAGTTTGTGTAGGAGCTCTGAAGAGGCTTCCAGGAGGATAGCTTATTCTCCCTGATCTGTTTGTCTAATGAACTGGATCATGTGATAAATATGCATAATGACTTTTCTCAGTTGCTCATGGAAATCCTAGCAGATAAACATTAAATCTCCCAGGCATCACTGAATGTATAACAAATTCATCACAAAGAAGCAAACATATTATAAGAAAAGCTTTCCTTTTCCTAAATCAGTTTATGACTCAAATCTCTACTTCTATCCTTCAAATCTCTATCATGTCCGTTCAAGGCAGAACATAATTTACAGTACTATTGCAAAAAATAATAAAAAATGATGGCCACATGCAATTCATGCTTTCAAAGTTTTTATTATCATTTGAGGGAAAAACAACTCTTTAAGAAATGTTCCTTCCAATTCTTGGGAAGGTTATTTTACTCATAATTTCTGTATCTGGACTATATGCTGCATCATGGTTAAACAATACACAACTACCACATCAACAAGACTTAAATGTTTAAAAAATGGCCTCCAGGGGTTGCAGGAGCATGGCTAATGGTATAATTGCAGCAAAGGGTTTTTTAAAGGCATTTTGCCCCTTGCTTTTGAAATAAACAAGAGATGTCAACATTTTTCAACAGTCTTTTGAAAAGCTTTAAGGTAGTACAGGCAGTCCTCGACTTACGATCACTTGTTTAACCACTGTTCAAAGTTACAATGGCACTGAAAAAAGTGACTTATGACCAGTCATCGTACTTATGACCAATGCAGTGTCCCCACGGTCACGTGATCAAAATTTGGGCACTTGGCAACTGGCATGTATTTGCAATGGTTGCAGCATCCTGGGATCATGTGATTGCCACCTGCAACCTTCCCAGGGGGCTTCTGACAAGCAAAGTCAATGAGGGAAGCCAGATTCGCTTAATAATTGTGGCAAAAAATCAGGTATGACTTACTTAATGACTGCATCACTTAATGATGGAAGTTCCAGTCCCAATTCTGGTCATAAGTCAAGGACTACCTGTATAACAGGTGCCTTTAGTCATCTAAAGGCCCCCATGCACCTATTTTAAATCCCTACTCAACCCCAAAATATTAAAAGCTGAAAAATGTGTCCCTGACCATTTCAGTGATGACACTGACCATGCCCCTGTGACTGGGGGCAAAAAAAGAGGGGGGTAGGTGGCTGGGCTTGGCCCTTATTGCTGGAAAAAAGGTGGAGTTCAGTTTTTGAAAGTAAATTAACAGCAAAATGAGAGCCTTTACCCTCTGAGGCTTGGGCATTCCTTTTGCTGCCATTTTGGAGGGGGAAAAGGCCAGGAAAAATTACATCTCTGAAAATAGATCTTTTTGTTTTTCAATACTACAACCTGAGAGTGCTCCCCAGCAGTGCAAAATGAGTACTAAAGAGGTGCATATGGCCCATGTATAGGGACTGGCCATCCCAACTTATATAATAGATATGGCCCCAAGATGGCATGTTAGCCATCATAATGAAACTATTATTTTCAGGTGTATTTTTCTTGGCCCCAAAAAATTATATGAATTATTGAAACAAGGCATATAATCATATAACCTTTATGAATGTAAGTCAGATAACAAGATGTTTATTTCAAGGACAGAAAATGATAGATTGTGAGGAACTTGTTTATCTATGTATTATTTAAATGTTTACCTCATTTACTACTCAGCATTCAAGGTGGCTTACAGCCATCAATCTTCTCCATAAAAGAAGCTCTTCCAAATGCTTGGGGAGAGGGGGGGGAAAACCCCTTTTTTTTAAGCCATGGAAATGGCAAATGGTCTGGCACGGCTTCCAAGCTTCCTGGAGGGCTCTGAGGTTGGAGCTCTGAAGACATGTTTTGAATTGCTCCATTAGCCTGATAAGGATCTGTGATTCAAATGTACAAACAATTGAAGGCAACCAAACCAAAAAGATAGAGTACTGAGTGTTTCAACCTGGAGAGGAAAGGGGTTTCAGGGAGTAGGAAATTAAAACAGACTCTTCAGAAACCTCTTCCTCTTGACATACAATCATACTGAGCTCAAAATGGGACCGAAGCCAGCCCCAATCCTGAGTCCTTTACTGTGTTGTAATAAAGCAGTAAAGTGTGAGAAGGAAGTAAATTGTTTCTCATTCTTTACCTCACCCCATTCCTGCGTCTCTTAAACATTGCCATAAAGTTCATGGACAGAAACATTTCTGTTAGGGAGACAATTATTTATTTTAACATTTTATGCTAGATCTTTACTAGTTCCGTCTAATATCAAACATGGGTGGTCTAGACTGTCAGTTTGGAAGTAAAACAAATGCTCACATCACTCCCCCTACCCTATGACTAAGTCTTTTCTGCAATTTGCAGAATAATGTTCTCTGGACTGATACTAGATCAAGGTTGTTATTTTATTGTCACAACATCTCTGTGAAGTAAGCTAGACTAAGAGGTGGTAACCACTCATAGGTACTGTTGGGACTATTTTTTTTTCTACACAAAGCAGACTGAATAGTATGATACCTATTAGAATTAAGTGGCATGTTTTTAAAACCCTTTGCCACCTATTTTGAGTGCTAAAATATTAGGGTACTTCTGCTAACCCATAGAAACAGACTGATTTTCTATTTGCATTCTCTTTTTACCATCAATCAATTAGCCCTACTTCTCAGAACATAATGCCACATGTTGGTCACATGTAGTAAAGCTTAACCTGAGAATTCAACTTTTCAAAATAGGGATAGACTTTGGACCAAATTAAATCTTCTGTGGAAAAGCCTAAGATCACAGCTTGAGCACTAAACACAGAATTGAAACTTCTGGCATTTTTAGCTAAAAAGATGTGAAAGTAAAGACTGTATTTCATATATCACACTAAGTCATTGTCTGTTCAATCATGGTTTATAGAGTAAATAACTGGCTACATTCAAACAACACACTAAGCAATAATCCATAATTTACCAGCTGAACCAGACATGTATTCATACAACATACTAAGCCAAAACCAAACAAATCACATTATGGTTTAGCAAAACATATGAACATAGTGATGACCATAATGGGCTAGATCAGGGGTTCTCAAAGTACGGCCCGCGGGCCGGATACAGCCCACCAGGGTCATTTATCCGGCCCGCCCACCTGATTGGCTGCCGCTGCTGTCTGTCAGAAGCGGAAGTGTCGGGGCTGTGTCGGGAGCTGCAAGCGATGCACGAGGAGGGAGGTCGCAGAGCTGGACTATTCTACATGACAGGTATGCCGGGTCCAGCCCCCCAACATTCTGAGGGACCATGAACTGGCCCCGTTTAAAAAGTTTGAGGACCCCTGGGCTAGACGGATAAATGATTTGACTACAGTGGTACCTCTAGTTATGAACTTAATCCGTTCCATGACTCTGGCTGCAACTCGAGTTGGTTGCAACTCAAGGTAAATTTTCCCATAAGGTTCAGTGTAAATACGGTTAATCCGTTCCGCCCTCTGAATTTGGTTGCACCACGAGGCAAATTTCCCCATAAGGTTCAATGTAAATACAGCTAATCTGCCCTCCGAATTTGGTCACACCCCGAGGTAAATTTCCCCCATAAGGTTCAATGTAAATATGGCTAAACAGTTCTGAAACATATGCATTTTATTTTTAAACCTCAAAAACCTTCCAAACGCCACAAAAACCTTCCAAACGCCACAAAACATACCACAAGCCTCACCGAACGTCTCCTTGCTACCGCAATCTCGCCCACAGGAAGCCGCAACCGCGTGGCAGCAGGGAAAATGGCCGCGGATCCGGTTTGTAACTCGAGGCGGAGTTCGCAAGTAGAGGTAAATTTTGGGGGCCGGAACTGGTCATATCTTGAAAAATTCATAAGGAGGGGCGTTCGTAACTCGAGGTACCACTGTATTTATAAGCCAGCTTATGTGGCTTTAAATATATTTATAGGTAGGTAGGTAGGTAGATCAATCCCCTTTCTTAATTTACAGACAGTAACATGAGAGGCATGTATCTATTTCAAAAATTATGCTATTAGTACAATTTTCTTAATACTGTGTTGTTACTGTTTTACTTTAGAAGTATGATTAATTACTTGCAAGCCAAATTTATTCTGTTATATTTTAGAGAAAGCACAATTACATCTGGGATTACTTACAGCTTAATTTTTTAAAATTATTGTATGTGTGGGTTTTTTGAAGTAAGGCCATACTTCAAATGGTTAGTGTTAGACTTGGAATTTTTTTTTAAAAATTGCTGAGCTATGGCAAACAATCCCTTCAGTTCTACCATGGCTAAATAAGGAGGCTGCTCAGTTCTAAAAATAGTCATTCATATTGGTCTGGTTATAGCAAGAGTTGTCATCTTTTACAGATATGCAAGTCCTGCAAGTTCAAGTGAGGACATAAAAGCAGATCAAATTTGCATTTGTCTCATTACTGAGAAGCCATGATCATTTACTTACTCAGGTCTCCTTGCACATTATATAGATTCATGTTATTGTGCCATGGCAACACTTACAAATGCCAGACATGTGTGTTTATTCTTCATTCTACAGATTCCAATGTGAGCTTTTTACCCAGGGGTCCTGTATCAGAATAAAGCAAACTCTTGATCCCTTTTATTCACTAGATCTAAATTTTAATTCTTGCGATTTTGCAGCAATTATTTGCTCCTCATTATCAAAATTCTAAACTATTGGCCAGATACATGCTATTAATTCTAGTTTAGAGGTACCCTATGGGAACTTTCGTTTTACTGCTGAAATTGAGAAGGATATGAAAGACAAGACACATTATACTCATCTTTGCACACAAATGCATGCCGTGTTTTAGGTGAAGTGAGACAGCTGCCTTAGACATCAGAAGCAATAACAAGGTCTTAAGTGGACAGGACTGTTTAGGTTGAAGTTGCATAACATCCCGTAAAAATCTTGGGTATATCTCTGAGAGTACCTCCAAAACTTACTGCCAATTGTAATGTTGATGGAGAAGAGAAATGAAATGAAGGAGAAAAAAATATACATTAGGAGTAATTATATCAACTACATATACTTTAAGCTTAATCTAAATTACACAAAAGAATGTTCCCCATGCCCAGCACACTGCATACTATAAGTGAGACTGCATTAAAGCCATCAGCTGTAGCCAGTAGCCTCTGTTAATTTGTGATTTTCTAACCTTGTTTTAGTGTATTCTTATACTAAACTGTTGGAAGATAATTTTAGGTATCTCTGAAACCACACCCAATATTAGGATAGAAGAGTGGGGGAAATGGCATACTACTTTCATGTTGTCCACCAAAGATTCCTAGATTGGAAACTTGGATCCCTCTAAATTTACCTTGCTTTCAGAACCCACTTCACTGATAACACTGTTCAACAGACAGGTTGGCTGAGTTTTTAAGCAGCAATGAAGAGTAACAGTTATTCTCCTACTGCTTGGTACTACTTTCAGCTATTGTAGGTGCTTTTAATGACTGAACTCTCATTGGTAGCAGATAATCTCCACACACCATATCATGGCACTGGTAGGAAAAAACTAGCCTGCCTCCATGTTAGGCTTTCTCCATACAATCATTCTGACTCAGGGGTTCATTTTCACTGGATAAATTAGAAAGAAAGTCCAAATTAGGGTACCTTCCATTGAGATGGATACTTTATACTCTAATTTCGGACCACTTGGGGACTCCAGGGCTTGATTTTTCTCTCCTTCCTGGTGCAATAAAAATTAATATAACTTATCAGCTGGCTGTTGGGAGTTCTGAATTCTGACATGACATTGAAAATAGCACTCTTTCAATCCATTTAAGAGTAGGGCAGGTAATCTTTCCATGACTAGGTGCTTCACTTTTAATTAGTATTACTGTAGTCACATAGGACTGTAGTAGCATGATATCACTGGAGGAGGATAGGATTTTGGGGTACTTTCCCCCCTTTCTTTTTATCAGAAGCTACTTCATTTCCCTACTGAAAATCTATAGGATACTAAGCACCTGAGGGGCCTCAGGAGCAACTAAAAGAAGCTGGAGGGTCGTATACAACACAGGTTGTCCATTCCTGACTCATACTCAAGGATGCTTAGTCTCTTGCCAAGATCATGATCTTTAAAATCAGAATTTCAAGGGTAGTTCTTGTTCTCCTTTGTGAGCATATAATTAAGTTATAGTAAAAAAACAGATGCTGAGAGATTATATGGGAATTATGATTATGATATCAAAGATCTCATAATAATATACTTGATCTATAAAAAGATGTGGAATATAATGCTAATATATACATTTACCAAAAGATTAGTTTGGGATGGAAAAATGAATTCTCTGCAAACTTTTCAAAACAACTGGGCCTCTTTTATGGATAACTGAAATAGGTATAGATCTAATGTAACAATGGTTTACAGCAGTAAAATTAATTTTAAAAACTGCACTCTCTTTCTGACTAGTCTTTGGAACCCCAATTTGTGGAACACTACACTTCTTTGCTTAGAAAAACCTGGTTGAGGCCAAAGAAAGTCATCTGAACCCTGACACTAAAGACTTTCTCTCTTTCATGCTTTAATACATTGATTATAAGAAAAGACATGCATGATCTCTATTTTTCTTCCACTTGCCAGCTTCCTAGTCTCTATCATTTAAATTCCTTTCTCTTCCATCCCAAATGTTGAGACATTGCTATAAACTTCCTTTGGCTCACTACTCCTTCACTGGGATAGCCTATAAGTATCTTTTTTATTTTCTCAATAAAAACTGCTACCCAAGTTAAACACTGGTACATTAGTGTATTTGTAAATGTGCTTCTAATCAACTCAGTGGCTGATTTTTCCCCCTTTCTACTTGAACAGCTCCCTCACTTTGAAGCAGCCTGCCCCTCAGGCTAGAATGGCCCCTTCCCTTTTTTCTCTTTTTGAAAAGCAGTCAAGACTGCTTTTCCAGCACCTTCAGGGCAGAGGGTTCAGCTTAACTGGAAGCATATGACCCAGGGAGAAAGTATTTAATTCAGAACCCACGTGATACTTTACTTTACTGATTTTTAATGTTTTATTGTTGTATATAGTACTACTTTATAGTGAGCTAGCTAAAATCTTAGGAGGTGGCAACATATAAATCAATGAAGAAATATAAATAATTAAAACAAAGATTTGCCTAACATAATTCTACCAGTACATGGTAACACAAAAAGCCAGGCTATGAAATGGAAACCGATAAGAAGGAAAGAGATTAATAATCTCTGATGGGTTATTACCCATCGGACATTTAAAATCAAGAAAAAGGCCAAAGAAATTTGAATGGGATGGAAACCAGCATGATGAATGACATGCCAATGAAAAAGGCAGGTTCATGTGCTACTTCCTCTTATAATCCTGAACTTCTGATAATATTTAGAAGACCTACTATAGCATTTGACTGTGTATTTTTACTGTATTTGTTTTATTTATATATCACAAATATGTAATATAAATAAATAGCTCATAGAGATCACAAATAGTATAAAATAATAACTAATGCTATATTCCTTGTAAAGAACTAATGCTATACATACCCATGAAGTGGGCCTGAAACACCCACCCAAAAATTACCAACACTTTTTCCATCTCTCTCACCTTATCTTTTTGACTAAAGATTTTTATGAATTTTTTTATTCAATATGAAAAGTGCCTTCTGTACTACAAATGCAGGAATCTTGGACTTTTTTCTCTGCAGAACCGCATGCATGTAAATTGGCTACTGCATACCTGATTAACACAGAGCATGAGTGGAATGCATGGTGGCAGGCTACAAAATGTAGCAGCGTGACCTCCCTTTATTTATTTATATATGTGTATGTGTGTTTAATCCAAGAGTGGACTTAAACCACCAACCAGGATTCTCCAGGCATCTGAAAGAAACATTTTTTTTCTTTATTACACTTACTTTGTATGGAAAGAGAATGCAAAGGAGTACAAGATTTTGAATACTGAGCAAACAAGAGACTAAAGCAATGGTTCCCAGGTCCCTGAGGGGCCAAAAAGTAATTGCAAAGAATTTGAGATGGACAACATCATGAAAAACCAAATAAAAACACTGGTGCAGACTCTGACCAAAATAAGATTTATTGCCTAAGGTGAAATCACAGGGAGAAATACTAGGCCAGCCTAGGAGGAAGACTAGAAGGAACAGCATCAATTTGGGTTGGTTTCTCCTTCCTCCCACCTGACCAGCACTAGTATTTCTGCGCCTCCCAGCATGCACAACTTCTTTTGCTGTTAGTACATCCTTTGCAGCCTGCTTGACTCTAATCCCTATAAGCTGCCCATAAAAGTCCTTGCCCCATAACCAGCACTCTGTTCTGTGTGTGCCTCTATTCTGGTCTCCCTGACTCCCAGAGTTACCCAGCTAGCCCATCAGGATTCCCACGCATCCCACGTGCCCTCTTATATTTTCTATCAGGACACTACAAATACAGATTCATCATGAGCCCAATTTTTAAGAAGACAATGCTGTAAAGACTACACTAATTTTTGTTTTGCTTTGACCTTCCTTTAAATGGTTCTGTGGTTCTTTGGAAGAAGAGGCTCACTAGTATACTTGATGAAAAAACTGAAACAAACCTAAAAACACTGAAAAAAATAATGGCTACTAATCTATGTTTTTATTTTTTAAAATATTGCAATTAAAATTATATATTGTATAGACACCATATCAGCATTTCCAAACATATAACCAATGTCCCTTCTGTCACTATTATATATAGATACTATTATACAGAATTACTTAAGTATATTTATGAATGAATAAAATCATCTGATAAAAATTAACGGAGCAGTGCCCATCTATCATGCAATTTGTATTTATCACTTAATATGAGCTCTCCAATATGCCCCTAGGACCTTCCAAACTCTCTTTTTACATTACAAAAAAAAATTTTTTTTTAATTTTAAAAAAGGGAAGAGATAGTGTGCTAGAAAATAAAGTAACAGCTTACAGCATATGTATTTTCAAGAATGCTTCTGGCTAAATGGGCCCATTAGCTTTCTCAGAAAACAAAAATGATGGTTGGCTGCTTTGTTTAGAAATGTGCTCACTTGTCCAAGAAAAAAACAAAAGGTGAACAGGGTTACTACGGAGTACTGAGGTGGGGTACTGAGAAGCTGGCAGTATGTTGTGAATGGGCAAGCCCCCAGGAAGATAACATTAAGAAACTGAGGGTCTCTACATCCTCGCAGCATTTCAAAGGTAAAAATATAACATTTTGCATCCTAACATTACACCTATTCTGGCATATTTACAGTTACTAATTTAATATCAGTGATTGCCTATTTTGGCCAGAGGACTTAAATCTCAGTTGGTTTGTGTTCTTAGCTTCATTGTTTTTTAAAACGATGTGGAAGTCTAGAGGTCATTTAGGGCAGAAAGGTAGTTAAGAAGTATCTATATTTAAGATTACGCTACTTTATTTTCTTTGATATTGGTAGTTTATTCAAATTTACAGCTCATTATTGGGATTGTTGTTGCCTAGCAACACACATTAGACATTCTGAAGGGCAATGGACAGAGGTCTTTGTTTTTAGGTACAATTGGATTTGGTATTTTGAGTACTAAATAAAACTACCTTCTTTTACTATACACAAAAACCATTCTATAAAATGTCTGTTTAAACAATGGCCAAGCAAGTTTGCATATGTTCAAAACTGAGAAATTAAAAAAAAAAATAGAATGCTAATGTAAGAATGTACAAGTAATTTCCAGTGGGAATCCCCCTCCTGTCTGAAGTATCCTGGAACCAGTGGAGGTGGTGGTGTTTTTTTTTAACAAATTTCACTGCATTAAGATGAATAGAAGGAAATAAATACAGATCATCTCTAGGTCTGATATACAATACAGCTGCTGGGAAGAGGGGTATTAGGATGCTACAAGAGGTTGGGATCAGCAAACCCAAACTCTCTACTGCCACTTTCAAGGACTGCCCATTAATCTGAATGGAAAGTAAATGTTGCAAATATTTCATTGGGGGTTAAGAGTAGCATATGAAGTCAACTTTCCTCCTCTGACTGCACTTTTTTCCATCCATGGAGAGGAAAATCTATTTAAAGGGACTACCAGACTGCAGCCTGAATTATGGTTGTGTTCATGCAACATACTGAATTTAATTCTCATTCAAGTCAATATAACTCCTAGTAAGATAATGGACACATCCATGGAGTTTTCTTAGCAGCAATATGGAAACAACGGCTTGTCCCTGTTGCTCTTCAGGAAGGTGCTTTTGACTTGCTAATCCAGCATACAGCTGCTACTATTACTTGGAGGTCTCTCATCCAAATACTAACCAGTCTCAAACCTGCTCAGCATCTAAGCCAAGATTGGCCAGGTGCTGCCACATGCTAGTTGATCACATTTTAGCCAAGTATTCAGTGTGAACCCAGTCCATGTGTTTATGATTACTGGTTGAATGACCCCAGAACAGTTTGTTGAATAAACTATGGATAAATTACCATAAATAAGTGTCTTGTGTGAACAAAACCTATGTACATTCAAGTTTCTATCCGTTTTCATGGCATAACCACCCAAACTGTACCTGTTTTCCTCATATTCTGCATAATTTTATACTTGATATTTTATGAATGCATTACAAAAGTATTGGTAGTTCCTAAACTTAAAAAGGAGCTAGAGAGCCTTCAGTTTGTATATATTATAATAGTGCCATATAGCAAATATCAAATTATTACTTTAATATATTTGTTGCATAAGCAAAAATACATTATTCCAAACTGCAGAAACATAGAAGATACACTGTAGTATTGTTCTGTACCACGCCTTGGTTATTATAGAATAACGTTCCTTTTCTTAAGCAAAGTACAGGATATATGTCTAGGTCTACATTAGGTGAAAAAATAAGAACATAAAAGAAAAAATAGAAGACATATTTAGTTTGGGGTGAATATTTTTTTACTGTGGTAATAGAACAGAGTTTTATTATGCAACCATTGCCAAAGTATTGTAAAGCAAAATGTTCCATTTATCAGTGAAACTGATATACGAATTCTAAATTCCGATAATGGCTGCAGTCCGACGGTCGTTTTGCCAAGAGGCAGCAAGATGACAAATGCATGGCACTTGTCCCTTCCTAACTCATCAGGATACTTGGCTACCGTCCTACGTTAACTCCATGATGTAGCCCAATTGAAAAAGCATTTGTGCAGGGATGCTTTGTTGTAGAATATATTCAGCGCGCATACCCTCCCCTAAAAAGCCGATCGTCAACTGATTTGTCACCCTGATTGGCAGGTTTCAGACAACCACCAGATCAGCGCGCGCTCCAACAGCTGTACCGCCACCTGGCTAGCAGCCCTCGCCCAAGTCCCGCGTCACCGCAGAACAGCTGTCAGTGCCGAGCCTGCAGCGGGGAAGGAGCGGGCGGCTCGTTCCTCTTCTGCAGCGCGAGGCCAAAGTCCCGCCCTTCCTGCCACTCCCTCCCTCCGCACGAGCCGCCCGTTCGCAGGCTGCGCTTCATTCATCTTTCTCTTCCCCGACCGGGACAGTTAAAAAGGGGGGGGCGGGGGAGGAAGAGATGAAGCGCGCGGGGGAAACGTTGCCTTAGAAGGAGCTAAGTTCAGCCCGGACTTATCCCCCGCTTCGGCTCATCGCAGTTTCCCTCTAACGCCGTTCCAAGGCGCCCAAAGGACTCACCTTCCCTTTGAGCTAAGGGGCTCGACTTCTGAAATGGCGGCTAAATAGGGTCCCTTAACTTACCAGTCCAGTCCCTAACTATCCGCGACTGCGCTCTCCGTATAACTTTTCCCAGCCCCTGGAGTTCGAAAGCCGAGCTATCGATAGCGCTTCCCTCAGCCAAACGTGCGCGCGAGTGATTAAAGTCGCCCTGGAGCTGAAGCTGCGATGCAGGGGAGAGACGCCAACCGTTCTCGTTCCCCAATCGCCCCCCATCCCCCAACTAAGGTGGCTGGCCCGTGACGTCATCATCATGGCAACAACAACTGCAGCCGGAAAGCTACTGTTCAGGCGCTGTTCCGCGCCACGGACAAAGTGGATTTGCTCACGAGCCGCGCGCGGTCCGCTTAGTTCTAAAGAGCCTTGTCCGGGTTGGTGCTCTTTCTTGGAGACGGGGAAAAAAAAAAAAGAAAAGTGGGAACCCGCAAGCGCGTGCGCGCCTCGCTCCCCTCCCAAGGACCGCCCGGCCGCTCGCTCGCCCAAGCGCGGGAACGCGCGCGCGCCGGGCGTGTGAGGAAAGAAGGCGGGGGCTGCGCTCGCGCTGCGGAGGGGTGCGCCGAGCCCCAGCCTCGGGGTGCGCCCAGCGGTCGCCCTCAGCGGCGCCTCTCTTCGTGGCGGCGAACATGTTCTCAGTGAGGGTCGTGACCGCCGATTACTACATGAGCAGCCCGCTGCCCGGCCTGGACCCCTGCCAGTCCTCCTTTAGGGAGGCCCCCGTTAAGAAGGTGCCCGTGGTGAGAGTCTTCGGAGCCACCCCATCGGGTAAGGACGGGCGCCCGCTCCGGGCATGGCTGGGGCGAAGGGGCTTTGTTGGCCGCTGGGATCCTGCCTTCCTTCTGCTCCTCGCAGGGGTAACTCTGCTTTTCGGGACGGATGGGCCAGGGCTGTCCGTCCTCCTCTCCCACTTCGCCTTCCGCCTCGCGACGTTGGCGCGCTGCAGCGGGAGCCTCCCCTACCTGCTGCCGCCGCCGCCACCACCACCCCTGCGGCCGCTGCGGTTGAGCGAACTCGGCCGTACCCGGGGCCTCGCCTGCGAGTCGCGGGGAAAGGAAAGGCAGCCCCCTGCACGTCTGAGCATTGTGCCGGAGGTGGCTTGCGAGCCGCTCAGGGCGCGTTTCCCCCGATAGGGACTGCGCCGTGTGACCCTCAGTTGTACAGCCGGGCGGTGGGTGGGGGATCTCGGCATGTTTCCGTGTAGAGCAGAATCCGTCTGTTAGCGTTATTGGAAGCAGGTTATCACCCTCCGCTGCCGCCCCCGTGTATTATAACCATAATGAAATGCAGCTGTAAAAATACTGCTTTTGTCCTGGTGGCAGTGCTGAGCTATAACTCACCTTGGCTTTTCCCCCCTTTTCAAACATAACATTTGTAGGCAGAGTACAGTATAGAGTTTCTGTATCTGGTGAAGGAAGCTTGTAAGTGTGAATGTGCTTGAAAGCGCATTATTAATCCTACACAGGAAGGAGATTCTTAATCACTGACAAAATCCATCTTTAAATTGCTATCTTAAAAAGATCATAAATTTATCAGGAATAGATTTGTCCACTCTAAGAGGATGATTTTAACACTTAGGCACAGAGATTTTTTTAAAAACATTTTGCTCTTTTATAAAATCCATATAAAATCAATATTATTTTGGTTAATATTATATTCTGCTTTTAGCAAACCAGGTTTAGCAAATGTCATGTAAACCATTAAGAAACCCACATGCACATATGTATGTAATTTAATTGCTGCTGGGCCAAATAACACGCATTGGGATATTCGTGGCATAATGATAGATGGGAATTGTACAAAAAAGACACAAGAACTCAAAAAGACTGTAAATACAAAAAAGTAATAACACTGATAAACAGTGACAGATTTTCAATAGCACATTACCTGTATTTGGTAATCTATTCCCTATTTGCAATTTAATTTCCCAGTTCTTGTAAGCGGAGAATATTTGGATGGTATATAGTCCTCAGTGTATTTTTTTCATAATTCCTAATCTTACAAAATCTGTGAAAGCAAGCATTTTTGTGTATAATTGTAGTTTCTTATAAAGCATTTTTTCCAGAGTACTACAATCAGTTCTAATATTTCCCTTTGGGTAATTATATTTGTCACATATCCACTTAACAATAGCAGCAAGTGTTGATTCCACAGCTGGTGATTGCTTATGTTTTGTTCACCTAGTGCACAGAATGGGGGGTGGGGGGCAGGAGGACCAGAGGATGTTCTGCAAAATAACAACAACCAGCATAAAGGCAGAGATAACATTGCCCCATTCAGCCCATGGACAGCTTTGGGGATGAAGATTTTTCCCCTTTCCTCTCACTGGTTTTTTATATCAAGAGAAAAAAGTACCTTAATGCTTTCTAGAAAGAAAAAAAAACAGTATAAAGGCATAAGTACCCCTCCCTTTCCTACAGTTCTCTGCAAAAGGTATAGATCTGTGCCATGTATGGAGTGGCCAGTAGCATAATTTTTGACAAGTAAGCTAAAGCTAAAGATGAAATGATCCTTATCCTTATGGAGGTATTGTTTGGAGTTAAATCCGTAAGATTCCCATTTTTTGGGGGGGGGTTCAGTAAATTGCAGTCTGAAAAACAGTGGAATGTGAAACAATAAAGTCCAAATAAATATAGTATCAAAAGCATTTAGATAAAATGCACAAAAAGTATTGTGGAATAAAAAGTTTTAATATCTTTCAATGTAGTCTTATGTATGCTTACTTGCAGGAATGTTTAACTATATTCAGCCAGATGTACTCCTAGGATTTTTCTTTTTAAGTTCATAAAAGGGCTTATTCTGAAAAGAATTTGGTTTGCTTAAAACTGCATGCAGAGTGAATTTAGTAGGTCATAGTTCCAAATAAATATATCTAAGGATTGTCATAAAGACAGTTAACCTGGGCAGTGTAATTGTCATGGGGGTTATTACCTTATACATGATGTGTAATCGGTATATCTCTTTTATAAATTTTCACTATTCAAGTTTGTTAGTACTGTATTTAAATACTAATTTAGTTTATGTGTTAATATACGTTTCATATAATGTTAGTTCAGTAAGTACCATGGGGACCAAAAGAATGCTAACCAGATGCCTCCTTCTAAGTTACCTGCCAGATGTTGTTAGTCCATATTTTTTCAGTAACCAACTTTCTAACATCCCCATGTTAGTCACTCTATATAAAAAGACTTATATGCATTCTAGTTAATATGTTACTAATAATCCTGAGGTTTCTGTATTTCATTCATTGAAACCAATTTTATTTTATTTGGGCAGAAGAGAAAATGATCAACCAACCATGTTAATGGAAAATGATAAATGAAAATTGTATATGCTGATCTTGAGTAGTTCCTCTTTGGTGAATGTTATTGCCTGTTATCAGTTCTTCAGTATGGTACTTAATCAAATAAAAACAGCACCAAATCATCATTTTTTAAAAAGTTTACACAGTGGTCTTTAGAGAAAGTCTATTAATGGCCATTGAAATAACATTGCCTGGATGAGATTTAGCAATGATTTTTATATTTAAATGAAGGCCTAGAAATAAATTGAACCATACTTGAAAATTGAAAATAGTTCACTGAGTTTATACTGTGCCAAAGGACTAGAATTGAGGTTGACTAGAACTAAGCCTTAAAAATAAATATAAGTCTTGCAGGTTTTTCTTCATTCTTTTTTTTAAATGTACTTCAAATGTTATTTTATATATACTGTGTAGTGTTCTAACTATGTTACAGTGCCTCTGGAGAATGTTGGGAGTTAGAACTTGAATTTCTATGAAAGTGTTTCTGGAACTTTAGAGGAGATAATCATCACAGTATACAAGAATAACCTGAACTTCTGGGGCCTTATCCTCACTATATTTGAGTACATTGAAAAAGCTCAATCAAAGATGAAATAATAAATATTTGATACAGAGTTTCAAAGAAAAATTCAGTCCAACTTTGTCATTAGGTCTTTTCTGGCAATCTCCTCTCTTTGACCTACCCTTTGGTAGGAAAGCATTTACCTTGGCTAAATACAACATATAGTACTGTCATCTGCACTTCTAGAAGACTGATTTAACAGCACTTCTACAGAAATGCCCCTGTTCCTGCCTGCTTAAGGACATACAGATAGTCCCTGGGTTAAGAATGCCTGGATTACAGATGACCCATAGTTAAGAACGGAGTCTATTGTAGCAAAATTTGAGTTAAATACACAGTGATTCAAGTTAAATACACAACGGTTTGAGTTCATTACACAATATTACTTATACAGTATTATACAATAATACTGTTCTGGCTTGCATACAAATTCGACATAAGGACAGACCTTGGGAATGGAACACATTCTTAAACTGGAGACTACCTGTAGAACTAATCATCTATATCCTGTTATGTTGCCCTTTTACTCTCCCATCTTGCCAGTCTGTCATGAAAACATAGGAAGTGTATACTGTACCTCAGCCTCCACCTCATAGTAGATAAGTCAGTGACAGCCTTTAGAAACACAGCACAATTTTGCAGAATCATTAGTGTAGCATTTTTTAAAATTGTATAATCACTGTAAAGTACAACTTCCAACAACTGACATATTCCAGGCATAATCTTAATAACTTTTAAGAGTACCCTCACATTGTACCATATCTGTGTAAGATTACAGGTAGTCCTCAGGTTACAACCTAATTGGGATTGGAATTTCCCTCACTAAGCAAAGTAGTTGTTAAGCGAAACATCACATGACTGTGTTGCTTAGCGACAGAAGTTCCAGTACTTCAAGCTGTGGTCATTAGGCAAGGACTCACTGGCCAGCCTCAAGCCCACAGCACAGAGCCTCTGTTGGCACTGGGCTCAGAGACGGCGGTGAGGGGCAGGGCTTAATCCTGCCCTGTGCAAACTGCCTCCATTTCAACTCCCCCCACCTGCCTATCTTCCCCCCCATCTCTGCCCTTTTGGCCACCTTGCACAGCATAGCTGAGATGAAGACCCTGCTGTATTCCCCTGCCACCTATCCTTGCCACCACACTGCCCCTTGCCGCCTGTGAGCCCAGCACTGACAGAACCTCCATGCCGTGGGCCTGAGGCTGGCTGGCATCAGTGAGCCCAGCAGAGGGAAGGCAAGGTGACGCCGAAGAGGAGGAAGAAGACGATGGCACCGAGGACAGGGAGGAAAGTCCATTGGGGTGGCAGCAGCAGAATACAGTGGCATCTTCATCTCCACCATGCTGTGCAGGGTGGCCAAAGGACAGGGATGGGAGGAGATAAGTGGATGGAGGGAGCTGAAGCAGAGGCAGTTCGTGCAGGGCAGGAGAATGTGACTGTGGGACACTGCAATGGTTATAAATGTGTGCCAGTCACCAAGTGCCCAAATTTTGATCACATGACCGTGGGGATGCTGTGGTAGTTGTAAGTGTGAGGACTAGTCATAAGTCCATTTTTTAGTGCCATCATAATTTTGAATGGTTGCTGAACAAATGGTTGTAGCCCGAGGACTACCTGTACTTCTACCATTTAAAGCTGTAGCAATTGTTAAATCAGCATTTTAATATCTCAGTAGCCTATTATATAGCAATATAGGATCGCATTCATTTTTCAGTTAAGTATTTTTGCAAGTTTAGTTTTTATACTCCTTAGATCTATTCCTATATTTCAGTGTTTTAACTTATTTTCTTTTACTTTGCAATTAGCTTAGCCACTTTTAATCTCATCCTTTTTTTTATCTCTGTAACATTTGTCATGGAATTTGTCATGGAATCAGTTTTAGTCACTGACCATAAAAAAGGTGGTGGTGGTTGTTTGAAGGAATAGGGAATGTGTATACTTTTGCTTTCATTGTAGCAATGAACTCTTACATAAGGTACCTACCATAAAATATTGATAATTTCTTCTTCCTCAAAAAAAAAAAATCCTCTCCCACCCTCTTCCTTCATAAGCTTTCTCATCACTAAATATTTTGCAACCTTTTAAGGAAGATGATAATTACATTTTTGGAATTTTATCCTTCCTTTAAACATATTAACAGAGTGATTTGCTAATAGAAATAGAAGTCAATAAGCTAAACAGCATATCCATACCAGCCGCACAAAAATAATATGAACAACAAAAGTGTTAAAGCTTGGAAAATTCACTTCAGTGGTTACTAGCCAGAACTGAGGTATTGTAAAAAGAATGTTTCAAAGTCAGGGTACCACAATTGAAAATCATCTTTGTGATCTAAATGCATTTATGTGATCCTATAATATGTTCTTAGTCTTTTTGTTTAATATTTGGATTGTCCTCAGTTGAACATGAAGGAAACAAACCCAAATTTTTGCTTTTGTAATTTTTAGACATTTGGGGTTCAGAACTTTTAAAAATTGCTCAGATTGCAACCATTAGCCTGAATAGGGCATTCTGTGCTGAGCAAACTAGACTAATAGGCATTTGAGAGCATAATGAGATTATTTTAACATGGCAGCTAATTACTAATTCTTTTGGAGAAAACTTTGTAAACAGGGCTGTCAGTGGGGGAAAAGCATCCTTCTCCCAAATCCATAACACCTATTCTTCACAGATAGCTTTTAAGCAGGACAGTCATATGTCTGGGATATTGTAGTTGCTTCCTGTATTGTAGATGCTGTATTAAATTGAGTTTATTTTCAGAAAAAATAAATATACTTTTAAGTCAAGCTCAACTCCTAGTGATTGCAGCTTTTTTGACAGTATTATAAAAGTTGTCTTCCACTGCCTCCTTCTGGGATTTTTTTTTTTAATTTGACAGTCTAGCCAAGAGTCTGGCACTCCAAGACAGCTCCCCATCCAAGCATTAACCAAGGCCATCCCTGCCACATTCAGCCAGAGTCAGCAAGGTACTGTCATCTGCTGAGGCTTGAATTCAGAAGCTGTTTCATAAAGCTTTATATGGCTTTATACTGTATCACTGTTAACAACAGCTTCAGGTTGTTATTTCACATCCTCATTCTTTGATTACATTGTGCTAATTTTGCTTAGATCTTTTCCATATCCATTCCTCAGAGATTCATCTGGTGTTTACAGTACTTCCTTTTCCTTCCTTTCTACTAGGCAGCTTACTCTATCAGCCTTAGATCTTAAGTCTCTTTTTCTCAACTCCTCATGGGGAAAATTGGATTATTAATTTTCAGTGTTTTTTATAGGCAGATAGACTGTGATGCTTCTGTTTATTCATAGCATTACATCAGTGCTACTTCAGTAGAGTTCTAGTAGTAATTGAGTTACCATAAATGAATAAAATACAGTGTTATGGCCAGTTTTCAAGGATGCTATTCCAATATTTTTGTATCTGTCCAGTGTTGGTATTCTGTCAGGACTTTTCAAATAATGATACTGAAGCAGGCCTGTAAATGATGGAGAGGAAGGTATTCTGGATTTGTCACTGGTAAAAAAAAAAAAGATTATATGCTGATGATGTTTCAGTAGTCTTCATGAAGAAGGAACTGTATTCCAATAGATGCCTCTCTCTAAATACAACATAATAGACTTCCATGCAGACCTAGTATAAGCCTAATAAGTAAAATAATTTCTTTTTTCTTTTTTTCTTTGAAGAAAGTAAGTAGTAGCAGAGAGGAAAAAGCAAATGTAAGAAAGTAGAAGACCAAGTTGTGATCTTTTCTTTATGATTTATCACTACAGCAACTAACTAAAAGGGATGTTCAGTCTTTGCTAAAAGGCAAGAAGTGCACTTCTATTTTAGAGTTCTGTTAAACAGTTTTGAAGAGAATAGATCCTGTCAATTAAGAAAGCTACAAAGACCAGAGGTGCAAAACCTGAGTTCATAGGGCTGCATGTTGCCTCTGAAAGGCTTAGCTGTAGTCTCTGAGTCCTTTTAAAAGTTGACCTCAAGTTGCTGACCTTACGATTTTTAAAAAATTATTTAAAAATTATTTTTTAATAATTTTTTGCTTCTGTCATATTAAAATTAACAATTATATTAATGACATTTAATTTAGTTTTGGTCTTGATCCTACTTTTTTTCTGTCCTACTTTTTGGCTTTATGGACCTCTGCATGCCATTCAAAGGCACTTGGTTTGAGAGAAAAATGCAATCCTAGTGAAGACATGTATCAGAGATGTTTTTTTCTTGGAGAGAATTGGATTTTGTTTCTAGAATTACTAACCTGTATCAAGGAGATAATATAATAAAAATATTAATAACTTTGTTATAGTTATGTCTATTATGTTTTTACTGTGTATATGTAAGATATTTGACACGTGCATATAAAAACGTAGCAAGTTTGCAGCAAAGGTTTCTGCTGTGCAGCAATCCAGATTTGAAGGGCAGAATGTGATTCAGAGCTCACCCAAACATACATGTAGCATCTGTTTGGAGCACTTTAAACCAAATGTATCTTTTTCTAGAAGGGCAGTTGTGCAAGCCCAGAAAGAGATGCAGCTGTTTTAAGGTGTTTCTGACAGATATTATAAGTGTGCCCATGCATATTCTGAATCATACTTTGCTCTTTAAATCCAAATCTCTACACAGTTATAGCAGATGTTTGTTTTCCTTTGAGCCTATGAGAAAGTAGTCAGAAAGTTGCTGGGATTGTCCTCAGCTGATTTCTTTCTCATCTTTGTATACATATTTCTAAACCTATATTTAATGTTAGACAGTATAAACGCAGCACTTACAGTTATGTTTACAGGTTTAGCATTCTTTCATAATAGAAAAAGAATTTTTTTTTCTCCTAAGTAACAGGTAGCAGAAGGTTTTTGGATGTTTCAGTTTCTCCATATTGTTAATAGAAATGAACAAATAATTTATTTTCCTATAATTTCTATGCTTTTGGCTTCATTTTATCAGTAAAAAAGTACCTAAATTAACAACTAAAGCCTGTACATGTCAAACATGAACACTCTAAGAGCTTTAGGCCAGATTACCTAAAGTAGAGTAAGGAATTTGTAAAAGTCTATCTGTGGCTGAACGTCCAGCACCTTTATCAAGTATGGCTTTATTGATGAGGGATAATCTTCCACTTGCTTTATAAAGTATTTACATTTTATAGTTTGAAATTTTGTGTATCATTTCTAAGAATTGGGATATTTAATGTTACCACCCAAAGTCAGGTCGCACTGAAATTCAATCAAATAAAATTAAAATGTACAAATATCCATTAAATCATGGGTTTGCCCATTAAATTAAAGTTTTGCTGCAAAATATGCAAACAGCATAAATTGAGAAGAATAATGTATATTTGGCTTTCTCCTGAATGGTCCATTAAATCTAAGTATTGTAAGAAAGTAAAAAGGGGCAAAACTTTGTGTCCTTGATTATCAAACCACATTCTATATTCCAAAGAAGCTAACTAGTATTATTTTGTCACTTTTATATCTTGCCCTACACTTAGAAGCTCAAGCAGCTATTATTTCAGATAGAATTACCAATCTAATGTTACATTACAAATTATGTGATTCTTTTTAGAAAGTTATGGCAAAATTCATGTCAATTTTAATTTTCTTGCTTGGTTATGTAAGTGCTTTAGAACAAAAGATATAGAGATTCTCCATACATTATGGTTGCGCACATATGAAGTGCTCCTGAATTGCAGTCTAGAGGAGAATCAAAATTATCAGTATTTACTAGGAATTGTCTTCCATATGGAATACAGCTATAATTGTTATTTGCTCAGGGGAAAAGAATGATCCCTTGATATTAAGGAACAGACAATACAAGAAAATGCAGTACTGTTTGGTTTAGGGTAAGTATCTACCTTACATATCTTAACATATAAATCTATTCAGATCTAATTTTCTCACTTTTAAAATATATACATGATAATCACATAGGTGTTTCACTTAAATTGAAAGTGATCTCTTTCAGCACAGAAGAGCTAACTGTCAGTAAATTTTTCCCCAGGTGGGGTAAGAAGGCAAAAGTGTAATAGATAAAATAATTTTTATTGTTGACTGCAGTAACTATTTTTTCCCCAAACAATATTGGCTAAGTGACTACCACATATACTATACAGGTAGTCCTCACTTAACAATGGACCGGCAACTCCTGTCAGCCCTCCCAGGTAAACCAGACAGGAAACAAGATTAGATGAACTAATTCTACTTTATTGTAAGGCTGCATTAACAATCTTGCAAGTCTGAAAGCACAAATCTCCCACCTGAGTAGTCAGAGTGGGTCTTTCCTAAGTTTCTTTCTTTGACTGTTACCCTGTTGCGGACTCCTTTCTCTTTTATCTGATCGTTCCCTAGGCAACATCTCTTTCCACCATCTTCCAAGGCCACACTCACATTCCATCACAACTCCATCGCTAAGCAACATGGTCATAAAATGTGATGTCACATGACTATGCCGACTTACGACAGTAATTGCAGCAGTTCTGGTTGCCGTCATTAAGCGCAATGTCACATGATTGCCATTTGCAACCTCCTACTGTCTTCCCTGTTGACTTTACTTGTCAGAAGCTGGCAGTGAAGGTCGTGAATAGCAATCACATGACTGCAGGATGCTGCGACTATTGTAATTGTGAGCTGGTTACCAAGCACCCAAATCACGATCACATGACTGCCAGGACGCTGCAACAGCAACAACTATGAAGACCAGTTGTAAGTCTCCTTGTTCAGCACCATTGTAATTTTAAACAGCTGCTGAACAAGTGGTTGTTAAGTGAGGACTATCTGTAGATGAGCTGCAATTACAATAGAATTTAAAGTATGATAGATGCAAGCAACTACAGGTGGTCCTCAACTTAGGACCACAATTGGGACTGGAATTTCTATCGCTAAGTAATGTCATAAAGCAAGATGTCATGTGACCGCATCACTTAGCGACCGCAATCCCAGCAATTCCCCTTGCCGTCATTAAGCGAATTTCACTGGTCTTTAGCCGAGGACTCACCCCAATCCAAACCATTCTGGACGGTCTCTCCAACCCTGAGCCTCAGTAAGGTAAGGGACTGCCTCCAACTTCCCCCACCTGCCTATCTCCCCCCCATATCTGCCCTTTTGGCTGCCCTGCACCCTGCCTTGCAGGGTGGTGAGCAGCCCCAGAATTGCACAGCTCTAGGGCTGCAAGAAGCCCCTGAGCCACAGCACAGCATGAAGCTGCAGCTGCCTCAACCCAGCTGTGCAAAGCAAAACCTGCCCTGTCTTTTTGAAGGCTCTCTGCGCTGTCTTCAGAAGCCTGCCCTATCTTTCTGTAGGCACTGTGAATACAGTGCAGGTTTCCAAAGGCAGCGTTCTGAAGGCTTGGGGAGCCATGTGGAGGATACGTTCACTGGAGAAGCTGGGTCTGAAAAGGAGATAGCAAGGGCAGCAAGGTGCTTCTGCTTCAGCTGCATTGGCTGGGCAAAAGCAAAAGATTGGTGCGGGGAACTGGGAGAGAAGGTAGCTGAGTGAATGAATGCTTCCTGGGGTGGCAGGGCTGGGGTGGCTGCAGCTTCCTGGGGTGATTTCACGCAGCTGGGCTGGGGTGGCTGCAGCATCATGCTGTGCTGTGGCTCAGGAGCTTCTTGCACCCCCAAAGTTCTGTGGTTCTGGGGTTGTTTGTCGCCCCACAAGGCAGGATGCATGGTGGCCAAAAGGGCAGAGATGGGTGGAGATAGGCAGGTGGGCTGAATTGAAGTGCCCTTGCGGTTGTGTGGGCAGGCTACCAAGAGCCTGAATTTTAATCACGTGACCATGGGGTTGCTGCAATGGCCATAACTTCGAGCACGGGTCATAAGTCCATTCAGTGCCATCGTAATTTCGAATGGTCTCTGAATGAAAGGTCGTAGTTGGTCTATTTGTACATTTTTGTTTTTAACCAAACTGATCACAGTGGATTATTAAATAGTTTTTATTGGGGACTGGGAGTGCAGTACATACTACTCTTTACAGCTTTCAAGAATGCCAGCAAGGTAGGAGCCAAATAAGCCATAGGTGGTAAGTTCTTCCATGCTGTTAGTGCCACCACTGAAAAGGCCCCGATCCCCTTAATCTTTCACGAGGTTGGGACCTAAGCATTGTTTTATAAGATGATTGCACAGAACAGGCAGATTCTGGCCAAAATGGGTGATCCTGAAGATAAGTTGGAGCTGAACTATGTAAGAGTTCATAGGTTAACACCAGCACTTTTAATTGGACCCAGATACCTTTTAGCAACCAATTAGTGAGAATGCAATAGTGACCAAAAAAATTAATTCCTTTGCCAGCATGGCAACTACAGAGTAAACCTTAAAAAGACCCCTAGCTTTTCCCTTATACATATATTCTTTCCAATTGTCCTATAAGTTTAATTTCCCTTGACTACAAATGAACTGCCCAGAGACAGTAAAGTACGGGTAGTCCTTGCTTAATGACCACAGTAGGGACCAGAAAATTGGTCATTAAGTGGGCCAGTCATTAAGCAAGTCACCACATGTCTGGACTCGATTTTATGACCATTTTGCAATTACTGTAAAGCAAATCACTGCAGTCGTTAAATGAATCATGTCGTTAAGCGAATCCAGGCAGATCTTGTCAGCCCCCCTTGCTTTCTACCTGGGTTTTCCAGATAGGTGCGGCTGGAGCAGACAGACACACAGCCCTGGTCAACAGCGGGGAAATAATTAGGGATACATACAAATCACTTCCAACTGAACACTGAGGCACAAGAGGTTCTTTGTAATACACGGAGACCCAGTGAATTTAAAGTAACAGCAAAACTTTATGGTTGCAAGGTACATTTGCTCTTCCTCATACACACACACACTTACCCACGTCCTTCCCAACTAGGCTGCCAGGCACTAGCTAGAGGGAGGGAAGCCGCCAAGTCTGGATGACTCAGATGACCAAGACGACTCAGAGTGGGCGGGCTTTGGGACCCCTTTTATCCCCAAAAGGACAAGTTGATGGGATTGGGGTGAGGGCCTCCATGTGCTCAGGCCCAACCTCCTCTTTCTGGTTCAGGTCATGTGCTCAGGCCCAACTTCCTCTTTCTGGTTCAGGTCCTTTGTTTTTTCCTTAATTTTCCTTAACACTTGCTTCCTTCGTATCTACCTCCCTGAAGGGATCTCATAGATAAGATTCCTGGCTTTTGTCCTCTCTGCTTACCTTGCCTGCTTCATCTTTAGGTTATGGCAGCTTCAGCCTAGTCTCACACTATCATTTTAAAGTGCTGCTCCTTCTAGTATACAAATAAACTGGCTATAAACATACATAACTTTTTATTTGTGAAGTAAGGGCAACATTTGCCAACCTGGGTATTGTAGGATTGAAATCCAGTATATCTTTAAGCCTCACATTGAAGAAGGCTGCAGTCTTGGTCATCTTCCATGTAACATCGTTTTGTGTTTTTCCCAAAAATTGATAACATTTCTTTTAATTTTCCTGTAATAGATTTGGTATAACAAATTTGTTTATATCTATTTGACCACTGTGATATTTAAGGGACCTCATTTTCAGTCCTTCCTATCTACTGAGTGATCTTCCAAGAGAGGATACATGTAGCCCCTCTTTATTTTTTATAAGAATTTAGTCTGATTTTCAGTTATTATAGTCTGAGTTAATGCAATTTCATTAATGGGTATACAGTCAGGTCCAGAAGTATTGGGACATCGACACAATTCTAACATCTTTGGCTCTATACACCACCACAATGGATTTGGAATGAAACAAACACAATGTGCTTTAACTGCAGACTGTCAGCTTTAATTTGAGGGTATGTACATCCAACTCAGGTGAACGGTGTAGGAATTACAACAGTTTGCATATGTGCCTCCCACTTGTTAAGGGACCAAAAGTAATGGGACAGAATAATAATCATAAATCAAACTTTCCCTTTTTAATACTTGGTTGCAAATCCGATGCAGTCAATCACAGCCTGAAGCCTGGAACGCATAGACATCACCAGACGCTGGGTTTCATCCCTGGTGATGCTCTGCCAGGCCTCTACTGCAACTGTCTTCAGTTCCTGCTTGTTCTTGGGGCATTTTCCCTTCAGTTTTGTCTTCAGCAAGTGAAATGCATGCTCAATGGGATTCAGGTCAGGTGATTGACTTGGCCATTGCATAACATTCCACTTCTGTCCCTTCAAAAACTCTTTGGTTGCTTTTGCAGTATGCTTTGGGTCATTGTCCATCTGTACTGTGAAGCGCCGTCCAATGAGTTCTGAGCATTTGGCTGAATGTGAGCAAATATTGCCCGAAACACTGCAGAATTCATCCTGCTGCTTTTGTCAGCAGTCACATCATCAATAAATACAAGAGAACCAGTTCCATTGGCAGCCATACATGCCCATGCCATGACACTACCACCACCATGCTTCACTGATGAGGTGGTATGCTTAGGATCATGAGCAGTTCCTTTCCTTCTCCATACTCTTCTCTTCCCATCACTCTGGTAAAAGTTGATCTTGGTCTCATCTGTCCATAGGATGTTGTTCCAGAACTGTGAAGGCTTTTTTAGATGTCGTTTGGCAAACTCTAATCTGGCCTTCCTGTTTTTGAGGCTCACCAATGGTTTACATCTTGTGGTGAACCCTCTGTATTCACTCTGGTGAAGTCTTCTTTTGATTGTTGACTTTGACACACATACACCTACCTCCTGGAGAGTGTTCTTGATCTGGCCAACTGTTGTGAAGGGTGTTTTCTTCACCAGGGAAAGGATTCTTTGGTCATCCACCACAGTTGTTTTCCGTTGTCTCCCGGGTCTTTTGGTGTTGCTGAGCTCACCGGTGCGTTCCTTCTTTTTGAGAATGTTCCAAACAGTTGTTTTGGCCACGCCTAATGTTCTTGCTATCTCTCTGATGGGCTTGTTTTGTTTCTTCAGCCTAATGATGGCTTGCTTCACTGATAGTGACAGCTCTTTGGATCTCATCTTGAGAGTTGACAGCAACAGATTCCAAATGCAAATAGCACACTTGAAATGAACTCTGGGCCTTTTATCTGCACATTGTAATTGGGGTACTGAGAGAATATCACACACCTGGCCATGGAACAGCTGAGAAGCCAATTGTCCCATTACTTTTGGTCCCTTAACAAGTGGGGGGGCACATATGCAAACTGTTGTACTTCCTACACCGTTCACCTGAGTTGGATGTACATACCCTCAAATTAAAGCTGACAGTCTGCAGTTAAGGCACATTGTGTTTGTTTCATTCCAAATCCATTGTGGTGGTGTATAGAGCCAAAGATGTTAGAATTGTGTCGATGTCCCAATATTTCTGGACCTGACTGTATCTGAGGCTGTTATTATTTATGTTATTTTAGTGTCTAAATAGTTTATATTGTGATACTGATTTGTAAACTGTATACAAGATGAATATTTTAAAATTGAATAAAAGTCTGACAATTTATATGTTGAAAAAAGGACAGAGAATACATTAGTTTCCTGAAGTACAAGGATCTTAAGTGATACTTCCGTGTGTTGAGTGCTACCAGATACCAGATACTCATCTCTTTGATGATAATTAAATATGGTTCAGTAAAACCTCGATTTTATGAACGTCTGTTCAGGGACTTTGGATGCAACTGATAAAGTCTGAAGTATAGTGGAAAAGTCAGTTGATGAAGTGGTCTGGACACTTTATATAAATGTATGTAACTTTTGTAAAATTATGCAGAGTGTGTAATTATATAAATCACATAAATTTTAAGTAAAATTATGTGAATTTGCATTTAATAAGCATCTGTTTTTAATGGACATTATTTCTTCCCATTTGGTCTGTTCAATTAAAATTTTATTGTGACAGGAAATTATAATGTAGTTTTACCTGTGTTGCACACATAGCAATAAAAAGAGTTTAGGCTGAAAAAAACACAAAATCTTATTTTTTGCAAGCAAAGTAAATTAATGCACAATTCAGACTTCTAATTTTTTTTCATATCACAATACTGATTTAAAGCTTCTGTGCTGATTACTTATAACAGAAATAGCTTTTCCATTTGACATAAAAAGAGCATTATTCATCTTGATAAATTTTTGCTGCAAGATTAAATATATTGACCTACTATGCTGATCTGTTCAGATTAATGACTGTTTTTTTTTGTTAGAAATGTTTTAAAAATAAAGTTCAATTTTGCCTACTTTAGTAATAATACTAAATAACACTGGGATCCATTCCCAGTTGGATACCAAGTGTGTGGCATGGCCTGTGGAGATGCCTGGGGTACGTACTTACCCTGCTATCTGGAAATAGTTTGATCCTCTTGGTCCTGAGGAAGTGGACAGGGTTCTCCGGGCTATAAATGCCACCATTTGTCAATTAGATCCATGCCCTTCCTGGCTGGTTAAGGCAGCTCGGGAGGTGACGTGTCAGTAGGTCCAGGCAATGGTGAATTCATCCTTGAGGGAAGGAGTGTTTCCAGTTGTCTTTAAGGAGGCACTGGTGCACCCCCTACTCAAGAAACCATTGCTAGATCCCACTGTACTGGACAACTTTCACCCAGTCTCCCACCTCCCCTTTTAAGGAAGGTGGTTGAGGAAGTGGTGGCACTGCATCTCCAGAGGATCCTGGATTAAACCGATTATCTGGACCCTTCTTAGTTGGCTTTCAGGCCTGGATACAGGACAGAAACAGCATTGGTCATGTGTTTGGATGATCTCTGGCAGGAGTGGGATGGGAGTAGTGCATCCATCCTTGCTCTTCTTGACCTCTCAGCAACTTTCAGTACCATTGACCATGGTATCCTTTTGGGTTGGCTTGGGGAGTTGGGGGTGGATGGCACAGTTTTGTGCTGGTTCACCTCCTTCCTCCAGGGCCAGTCCCAATCAGTGTTGATAGGGAATGAGAGGGCCAGCCCATGGCCCCTCCTCTGGGGTGCCACAGAGGTCAGTACTCTCCTCACTCCTTTTTAACATCTACATGAAACCACTGGGTGAGATCATCCACCACCATGGGATGAGGTATCATCAATACGGATATAATACCCAATTATACATCTCCATCCCAGGTGATTTGAGTGATGCTGTGATCACCCTTTCATAGTACCTGAAAGCGGTGGGGGTCTGGATGGGGCACAACAGGCTTCAGCTGGTAAGATGGAGTGGCTGTGGGTTGGGGCCTCCCCTGTATCCGGGAATTTACCATCTTTGGTTCTGGATGGGGTTGCACTGTCCCAGATAGATCCAGTGCGTAATCTTGGGGTCCTTCTGAATTTATGACTCCTGCTCAAGGAGCAGGTGGTAATCATGGCCAGGAAGGCCTTTGCTCAACTACGTGTTGTGCTCCAGTTATGCCCTTTCCTGCATCAGGAGGCCCTCCGGTCAGTCACTCATGCCCTAGTCATCTCCCATATAGACTATTGCAATGCACTCTACATGGGGCTACCCTTGAAGAATATCTGGAAGCTACAGTTGATTCAAAATGCGGCTGTGTGGACAATCTTGGGCGCCCCAAGGATGGCACATATTACACCTTTGCTGCAGGGGCTGCATTGGGTGCCAATTTATTTCTGGGTCCAATTCAAGGTGTTGGTTATCACCTTGAAGCCCTACATGGCATGGGACCAGGTTACCAGAGGGACCATCTCATCCCCATTACATTGACCTGTCCCACCAGGTCGGGCAGAGAAGGTATGTTACAGACCCCATTGATGAAAGAATGTCAACTGGCAGGGCCCAGAAGGAGAGCCTTCTCTGCCATTGTCCCCACCCTATCGAATACTCTCCCCCCAAAGGTGAGGCGGGCCCCTACTCTCTCTCCCAACCTTCTGGAAAGGGGTGAAGACCTGGCTCTGCCAACTCACGTGGGGCAAGAAGATGGGCAATCAACCCTGGGGGTGGCTGGCACCTTAAAGATGCTCCTGTAAC